>NW_026736063.1:0-85956 GCF_949786415.1 Peromyscus eremicus
TCCAATACACTGTACTTGCTGGGAACAGACGCGAGTGCTATTTACTCTGTGTATGGCAATGGGAGCGCAATAGTGACTCTTCTTACCAGAAAACATCGCTTGCTCGTAGGACAAGAAACTGCATGTGATTCAACTCCATATAGGACTGGGAAACAAACGCTAGCTCGCCTTACAAGAAACACACTCTGCTTTTGAGAAAAGAGCACTCTTCTACTCTACTGTGTTTCCTATGGGGTCCGAAGAGTGAGCTTGCTCAGAACAAAAGAACTGTGCTTCCTACACACATGGGCCATATCTAGTTCAACTCTGCTTAGGAAAATGACAAGAACAGTAGCTCCTCTTCAGTCCAATACACTGTACTTGCTGGGAATAGACGCGAGTGCTATTTGCACTGTGTATGGCAATGGGAGCGCAATAGTGACTTTCCTTACCAGAAAACAACTCTTGCTCGTAGGACCAAAAACTGTATGTGATTCAACTCCATTTAGGACTGGGAAACAAACACTAGCTCGCATTACAAGAAACACACTCTGTTTTTGAGAAAAGAGCAGTATTCTATTCTCCTGTGGTTCATATGGGGTCCGAACATTGAGCTTGCTCAGAACAAAAGAACTGTGCTTCCTACACACACGGGCCATATCTAGTTCAACTCTGCTTAGGAAACTGACAAGAACAGTAGCTCCTCTTCAGTCCAATACACTGTACTTGCTGGGAACAGACACGAGTGCTATTTGCACTGTGTATGGCAATGGGAGCACAATAGTGACGTTGCTTACGAGAAAACAACTCTTGCTCGTAGGACCAAAAACTGCATGTGATTCAACTCCATTTAGGACTGGGAAACAAACTCTAGCTCGCCTTACAAGAAACACACTCTGCTTTTGAGAAAAGAGCAGTCTTCTAATCTACTGTGGTTCATATGGGGTCCGAACACTGAGCTTGCTCAGAACAAAAGAACTGTGCTTCCTACACACATGGGCCATATCTAGTTCAACTCTGCTTAGGAAACTGAAAAGAACAGTAGCTCCTCTTCAGTCCAATACACTGTACTTGCTGGGAACAGACACGAGTGCTATTTGAACTGTGTATGGCAATGGGAGTGCAATAGTGACTTTCCTTACCAGAAAACAACTCTTGCTCGTAGGACCAAAAACTGTATGTGATTCAACTCCATTTAGGACTGGGAAACAAACACTAGCTCGCCTTACAAGGAACACACTCTGCTTTTGAGAAAAGATCACTCTTCTTCTCTAATGTGTTTTCTATGGGGTCCGAACATTGAGCTTGTCAGAACAAAAGAACTGTGCTTCCTACACACAGGGGCCATATCTAGTTCAGCTCTGCTTAGGAAACTGACAAGAACAGTAGCTCCGATTCAGTCCAATACACTGTACTTGCTGGAAACAGACGCCAGTGCTATTTGCCCTGTTCATGACAATGGGAGCGTAATAGTGACTCTTCTTACCAGAAAACAACTCTTGCTCGTAGGACCAGAAACTGCATGGATTCAACTCCATTTAGGACTGGGAAACAAACACTAGCTCGCATTACAAGAAACACACTCTCCTTTTGAGAAAAGAGCACTCTTCTACTCTACTGTGTTTCCTATAGGGCCAGAAGAGTTTGTTTGCTCAGAACAAAAGAACTGTGCTTCCTACAAATACGGCCTTATCTAGTTCAATTCTGCTTAGGAAACTGACAAGAACAGTAGATCCTCTTCAGTCCAATACACTGTACATGCTGGGAACAGACGCCAGTTCTATTTGCCCTGTGTATGACAATGGGAGCGCAATAGTGACTCTTCTTACCAGAAAATAACTCTTGCTCATAGGAAAAGAAACTGCATGTGATTCAACTCCATTTAGGACTGGGAAACAAACGCTAGCTCGCCTTACAAGAAACACACTCTGCTTTTGAGAAAAGAGCACTCTTCTACTCTACTGTGTTTCCTATGGGGTCCAAACAGTGAGCTTGCTCAGAACAAAAGAACTGTGCTTCATACAAATACTGCCATACCTAGTTCAATTCTGCTAAGGAAACTGAAAAGAACAGTAGCTCCTTTTCAGTGCAATACACTGTACTTGCTAGGAACAGACGCGAGTGCTATTTGCACTGTGTATGGCAAAGGGAGAACAATAGTGACTTTCCTTACCAGAAAACAACTCTTGCTCGTAGGACCAAAAACTGCATGTGATTCAACTCCATTTAGGACTGGGAAACAAACGCTAGCTCGCCTTACAAGAAACACACTCTGCTTTTGAGAAAAGAGCAGTCTTCTATTCTACTTTGGTTTATATCGGGCCGAACATTGATCTTGCTCAGAACAAAAGAACTGCGCTTCCTACACACATGGGCCATATCTATTTCAACTCTGCTTAGGAAACAGACAAGAACGGTAGCTCCTCTTCAGTCCAATACACTGTACTAGCTGGGAACAGACGCGAGTCCTATTTGTACTGTGTATGGCAATAGGAGCACAATAGTGACTCTTCTTATCAGAAAACACCTCTTGCTGGTAGGACCAGAAACTGCATGGGATTCAACTCCATTTCTGACTCGGGAACAAATATTAGCTCGCCTTACAAGAAACACACTCTGCTTTTGAGGAAAGAGCACTCTTCTATTCCTCTGTGTTTCTATGTGGTCCGAACAGTGAGCTTGCTCAGAACAAAAGAACTGTGCTCCCTACACACAGGGGCCATATCCACTTCAACTCTGCTTAGGAAACTGACAAGAACAGTAGCTTCACTTCAGTCCAATACACTGTACATCCTGGGAACCGATGCGAGTGCTATTTGCACTATGTATGGAAATGGGAGCGCAATAGTGACTTTCCTTACCAGAAAACAACTCTTGCTCATAGGACCAAAAACTGCATGTGATTCAACTCCATTTAGGACTGGGAAACAAACGCTAGCTCGCCTTACAAGTAACACACTCTGCTTTTGAGAAAAGAGCACTCTTCTACTCTACTGTGTTTCCTACAGGGCCAGAACAGTGAGTTTGCTCAGAACAAAAGAACTGTGCTTCCTACAAATACGGCCATATCTAGTTCAATTCTGCTTAGGTAACTGACAAGAACAGTAGATCCTCTTCAGTCCAATACACTGTACATGCTGGGAACAGACGCCAGTGCTATTTGCCCTGTGTATGACAATGGGAGTGCAATAGTGACTTTCCTTACCAGAAAACAACTGTTGCTCTTAGGAACAAAAACAGGATGTGATTCAACTCCATTTAGTACTGGGAAACAAACGCTAGCTTGCCTTACAAGAAACACACTCTGCTTTTGAAAAAAGAGCCCTCTTCTGCTCTACTGTGTTTCCTATGGGGTCCGAACAGTGAGCTTGCTCAGAACAAAAGAACTGTGCTTCCTACACACACGGGCCATATCTAGTTCAACTCTGCTTAGGAAACTGACAAGAACGGTAGCTCCTCTTCAGTCCAATACAGTGTACTAGCTGGGAACAGACGCGAGTCCTATTTATACTGTGTATGGAAATAGGAGCGCAATAGTTACTCTTCTTATCAGAAAACACCTCTTCCTTGTAGGACCAGAAACTGCATGGGATTCAACTCCATTTCTGACTGGGGAACAAACACTAGCTCGACTTACAAGAAACACACTCTGCTTTTGAGAAAAGAGCACTCTTCTACTCGACTGTGTATCCTACGTGGTCCGAACAGTGAGCTTGCTCAGAACAAAAGAACTGTGCTTCCTACACACACGGGCCATATCTAGTTCAACTCTGCTTAGCAAACTGACAAGAACAGTAGCTCCGCTTCAGTCCAATACACTGTACTTCCTGGGAACAGATGCGAGTGCTATTTGCACTGTGTATGGAAATGGGAGAGCAATAGTGACTCCTCTTACCAGAAAACAACTCTTGCTCGTAGGACAAGAAACTGCATGTGATTCAACTCCATTTAGGACTGGGAAACAAACGCTAGCTCGCCTTACATGAAACACACTCTGCTTTTGAGAAAATATCACTCTTCTACTCTACTGTGTTCCCTATGGGGTCCGAACAGTGAGCTTGCTCAGATCAAAAGAACTGTGCTTCCTACACACATGGGCCATATCAAGTTCAACTCTGCTTAGGAAACTGACAAGAACAGTAGCTCCTCTTCAGTCCAATACACTGTACTTGCTGTGAACAGTCGCGAGTGCTATTTGCACTGTGTATGGCAAAGGGAGCACAATAGTGACTTTCCTTACCAGAAAACAACTCTTGCTCGTAGGACCAAAAACTGCATGTGATTCAACTCCATGTAGGACTGGGAAACAAATGCTAGCTCGCCTTACAAGAAACACACTCTGCTTTTGAGAAAAGAGCAGTCTTCTATTCTACTGTGGTTCATATGGAGTCCGAACATTGATCTTGCTCAGAACAAAAGAACTGTGCTTCCTACACACATGGGCCATATCTAGTTCAACTCTGCTTAGGAAACAGACAAGAACGGTATCTCCTCTTCAGTCCAATACACTGTACTAGCTGGGAACAGACGCGAGTCCTATTTGTACTGTGTATGGCAATAGGAGCGCAATAGTGACTCTTCTTATCAGAAAACACCTGTTGCTCGTAGGACCACAAACTGCATGGGATTCAATTCCATTTCTGACTGGGGAACAAATACTAGCTCGCCTTACAAGAAACACACTCTGCTTTTGAGAAAAGAGCACTCTTCTATTCTACTGTGTTTCTATGTGGTCCGAACAGTGAGCTTGCTCAGAACAAAAGAACTGTGCTCCCTACACACAGAGGCCATATCCACTTCAACTCTGCTTAGGAAACTGACAAGAACAGTAGCTCCGCTTCAGTCCAATACACTGTACTTGCTGGGAACAGACGCGAGTGCTATTTGCACTGTGTATGGAAATGGTAGCGCAATAGTTACTTTCCTTACCAGAAAACAACTCTTGCTCATAGGACCAAAAACTGCATGTGATTCAACACCATTTAGGACTGGGAAACAAACGCTAGCTCGCCTTACAAGAAACATACTCTGCTTTTGAGAAAAGAGCACTCTTCTACTCTACTGTGTTTCCTACAGGGCCAGAACAGTGAGTTTGCTCAGAACAAAAGAACTGTGCTTCCTACAAATACGGCCATATCTAGTTCAATTCTGCTTAGGAAACTGACAAGAATAGTAGCTCCTCTTCAGTCCAATTCACTGTACTTGCTGGGAACAAACGCGAGTGCTATTTGCACTGTGTAAGGCAAAGGGAGAGCAGTAGTGACTTTCCTTACCAGAAAACAACTCTTGCTCGTAGGACCAAAAACAGGATGTGATTCAACTCCACATAGTACTGGGAAACAAACGCTAGCTTGCCTTACAAGAAACACACTCTGCTTTTAAAAAAAGAGCACTCTTCTGCTCTACTGTGTTTCCTATGGGGTCCGAACAGTGAGCTTGCTCAGAACAAAAGAACTGTGCTTCCTACACACACGGGCCATGTCTAGTTCAACTCTGCTTAGGAAACTGACAAGAACGGTAGCTCCTCTTCAGTACAATACAGTGTACCAGCTGGGAACAGACGCGAGTCCTATTTATACTGTGTATGGAAATAGGAGCGCAATAGTTACTCTTCTTATCAGAAAACACCTCTTCCTCGTAGGACCAGAAACTGCATGGGATTCAACTCCATTTCTGACTGGGGAACAATCACTAGCTCGACTTACAAGAAAAACACTCTGCTTTTGAGAAAAGAGCACTCTTCTACTCGACTGTGTATCCTATGTGGTCCGAACAGTGAGCTTGCTCAGAACAAAAGAACTGTGCTTCCTACACACACGGGCCATATCTAGTTCAACTCTGCTTAGCAAACTGACAAGAACAGTAGCTCCGCTTCAGTCCAATACACTGTACTTGCTGGGAACAGATGCGAGTGCTATTTGCACTGTGTATGGAAATGGGAGAGCAATAGTGACTCTTCTTACCAGAAAACAACTCTTGCTCGTAGGACAAGAAACTGCATGTGATTCAACTCCATTTAGGACTGGGAAACAAACGCTACCTCGCCTTACAAGAAACACACTCTGCTTTTGAGAAAAGATCACTCTTCTACTCTACTGTTTTCCCTATGGGGTCCGAACAGTGAGCTTGCTCAGATCAAAAGAACTGTGCTTCCTACACACAGGGGCCATATCAAGTTCAACTCTGCTTAGGAAACTGACAAGAACAGTAGCTCCTCTTCATTCCAATACACTGTACTTGCTGTGAACAGACGCGAGTGCTATTTGCACTGTGTATGGCAAAGGGAGCACAATAGTGACTTTCCTTACCAGAAAACAACTCTTGCTCGTAGGACCAAAAACTGCATGTGATTCAACTCCATTTAGGACTGGGAAACAAACGCTAGCTCACCTTACAAGAAACACACTCTGCTTTTGAGAAAAGAGCAGTCTTCTATTCTACTGTGGTTCATATGGGGTCCGAACATTGATCTTGCTCAGAACAAAAGAACTGTGCTTCTTACAAATACGGCCATATCTAGTTCAATTCTGCTTAGGAAACTGACAAGAACAGTAGATCCTCTTCAGTCCAATACACTGTACATGCTGGGAACAGATGCCAGTGCTATTTGCCCTGTGTATGACAATGGGAGCACAATAGAAACTCTTCTTACCAGAAAACAACTCTTGCTCGTAGGACAAGAAACTGCATGTGATTCAACTCCATTTAGGACTGGGAAACAAACGCTAGCTCGCCTTACAAGAAACACACTCTGCTTTTGAGAAAAGAGCACTCTTCTATTCTACTGTTTTTCCTATGGGGTCCGAACAGTGAGCTTGCTCAGAACAAAAGAACTGTGCTTACTACACACATGGGCCATATCTAGTTCAACTCTGCTTAGGAAACTGACAAGAACAGTAGCTCCTCTTCAGTCCAATACACTGTACTTGCTGGGAACAGACGCGAGTGCTACTTGCATTGTGTATGGAAATGGGAGCCCATTAGTGACTTTTTTTTTTTACCAGAAAACAACTCTTGCTCATAGGACCAAAAACTGCATGTGATTCAACTCCATTTCTGACTGGGAAACAAACGCTAGCTCGCCTTACAAGAAACACACTCTGATTTTGAGAAAAGAGCACTCTTCTACTCTACTGTGTTTCCTATGGGGTCCGAACAGTGAGCTTGCTCAGAACAAAAGAACTGTGCTTCCTACACACACGGGCCATATCTAGTTCAACTCTGCTTAGGAAACTGACAAGAACAGTAGCTCTGCTTCAGTCCAATACACTGTACTTGCTGGGAACAGACGCGAGTGCTATTTGCACTGTGTATGGCAATGGGAGTGCAATAGTGACTCTTCTTACCAGAAAACAACTCTTGCTCGTAGGACCAGAAACTGGATGTGATTCAATTCCATTTAGGACTGTGAAACAAACGCTAGCACTCCTTACAAGAAACACACTCTGCTTTTGAGAAAAGAGCACTCTTCTACTCTACTGTTTATCCTATGGGGCTTGAACAGTGAGCTTGCTCAGAACAAAAGAACTGTGCTTCCTACACACAGGGGCCATATCTAGTTCAACTCTGCTTAGCAAACTGACAAGAACAGTAGCTCCGCTACAGTCGAATACACTGTACTAGCTTTGAACAGACGCGAGTGCTATTTGCACTGTGTATGGAAATGGGAGCGCAATAGTGACTTTCCTTACCAGAAAACAACTCTTGCTCATAGGCCCAAAAACTGGATGTGATTCAACTCCATTTAGGACTGTGAAACAAACGCTAGCACTCCTTACAAGAAACACACTCTGCTTTTGAGAAAAGAGCACTCTTCTACTCTACTGTGTATCCTATGGGGCTTGAACAGTGAGCTTGCTCAGAACAAAAGAACTGTGCTTCCTACACACAGGGGCCATATCTAGTTCAACTCTGCTTAGGAAACTGACAAGAACAGTAGCTCTGCTTCAGTCCAATACACTGTACTTGCTGGGAACAGATGCGAGTGCTATTTGCACTGTGTATGGCAATGGGAGTGCAATAGTGACTTTCCTTACCAGAAAACAACTGTTGCTCGTAGGACTAAAAACAGGATGTGATTCAACTCCATTTAGGACTGGGAAATAAACGCCTGCTTGCCTTACTAGAAACACACTCTTCTTTTGAGAAAAGTGCACTCTTCTACTCTACTGTGTTTCCTATGGGGTCCGAACAGTGAGCTTGCTCAGAACAAAAAAACTGTGCTTCCTACACACAGGGGCCCTATCTAGTTCAACTCTGCTTAGCAAACTGACAAGAACAGTAGCTCCGCTACAGTCCAATACACTGTACTAGCTTTGAACAGACGCGAGTGCTATTTGCACTGTGTATGGAAATGGGAGCGCAATAGTGACTTTCCTTACCAGAAAACAACTCTTGCTCATAGGACCAAAAACTGCATGTGATACAACTCCATTTAGGACTGGGAAATAAATGATAGCTCGACTTACAAGAAACACACTCTGCTTTTGAGAAAAGAGCACTCTTCTACTCTACTGTGTTTCCTATAGGGCCAGAACAGTGAGTTTGCTCAGAACAAAAGAACTGTGCTTCCCACAAATACGGCAATATCTAGTTCAATTCTGCTTAACATACTGACAAGAACAGTAGATCCTCTTCAGTCCAATACACTGTACATGCTGGGAACAGACGCCAGTGCTATTTGCCCTGTGAATGACAATGGGAGCGAAATAGTGACTCTTCTTACCAGAAAACAACTCTTGCTCTTAGGACAAGAAACTGCATGTGATTCAACTCCATTTAGGACTGGGAAACAAACGCTAGCTCGCCTTACAAGAAACACACTCTGCTTTTGAGAAAAGAGCACTCTTCTACTCTACTGTGTTTCCTATGTTGTCCGAACAGTGAGCTTGCTCAGAACAAAAGAACTGTGCTTCCTACACACATGGGCCATATCTATTTCAACTCTGCTTAGGAAACTGACAAGAACAGTAGCTCCTCTTCAGTCCAATACACTGTACTTGCTGGGAACAGACGTGAGTGCTATTTGCACTGTGTATGGCAAAGGGAGGGCAATAGTGACTTTCCTTATGAGAAAACAACTCTTGCTCGTAGGACCAAAAACTGCATGTGATTTAACTCCATTTAGGACTGGGAAACAAACGCTAGCTCGCCTTACAAGAAACACACTCTGCTTTTGAGAAAAGAGCACTCTTCTACTCTAATGTGTTTTCTATGGGGACCCAACACTGAGCTTGCTCAGAACAAATGAACTGTGCTTCCTACACAGAGGGGCCATATCTAGTTCAACTCTGCTTAGGAAACTGACAAGAACAGTAGATCCCCTTCAGTCCAATACACTGTACTTGCTGGGAACAGACGTGAGTGCTATTTGCACTGTGTATGGAAATGAGAGCGCAATAGTGACTCTCCTTACCAGAAAACAACTCTTGCTCGTAGGACCAATAACTGCATGTGATTCAACTCCATTTTAGGACTGGAAAACAAACACTAGCTTGCCTTACAAGAAACACACTCTGCTTTTGAGAAAAAAGCACTCTTCTACTCTACTGTGTTTCATATAGGGCAAAAACAGTGAGCTTGCTCAGAACAAAAGAACTGTGCTTCATACAAATACGGCCATATCTAGTTCAATTCTGCTTAGGAAACTGAACAGAACAGTAGATCCTCTTCAGTCCAATACACTGTACATGCTGGGAACAGACGCCAGTGCTATTTGCCCTGTGTATGACAATGGGAGCGCAATAGTGACTCTTCTTACCAGAAAACAACTCTTGCTCGTAGGACCAAAAACAGGATGTGATTCAACTCCATTTAGGACTGGGAAACAAACGCCAGCTTGCCTTACAAGAAACACACTCTGCTTTTGAGAAAAGAGCACTCTTCTGCTCTACTGTGTTTCATATGGGGTCCGAACAGTGAGCTTGCTCAGAACAAAAGAACTGTGCTTCCTACACACACAGGGCATATCTAGTTCAACTCTGCTTAGGAAACTGAAAAGAACGGTAGCTCCTCTTCAGTCCAATACACTGTACTAGCTGGGAACAGACGAGAGTCCTATTTGTACTGTGTATAGAAATAGGAGTGCAATAGTGACTCTTCTTATCAGAAAAAAACTCTTCCTCATGGAACAAAAACTGCATGGGATTCAACTCCATTTCTGACTGGGGAACAAACACTAGCTCGCCTTACAAGAAACACACTCTGCTTTTGCGAAAAGAGCACTCTTCTACTCTTCTGTGTTTCCTATGTGGTCCGAACAGTGAGCTTGCTCAGAACAAAAGAACTGTGCTTCCTACACACAGGGGCCCTATCTAGTTCAACTCTGCTTAGCAAACTGACAAGAACAGTAGATCCCCTTCAGTCCAATACACTGTACTTGCTGGGAACAGATGCGAGTGCTATTTGCACTGTGTATGGAAATGGGAGCGCAATAGTGACTTTCCTTACCAGAAAACAACTCTTGCTCGTAGTACCAAAAACTGCATGTGATTCAACTCCATTTAGGACTGGGAAACAAACGCTAGCTCTCCTTACAAGAAACACACTCTGCTTTTGAGAAAAGAGCACTCTTCTACTCTACTGTGTTTCCGATAGGGCCAGAACAGTGAGTTTGCTCAGAACAAAATTACTGTGCTTCCTACAAATACGGCCATATCTAGTTCAATTCTGCTTAGGAAACTGACAAGAACAGTAGATCCTCTTCAGTCCAATACACTGTACATGCTGGGAACAGACGCCAGTGCTATTTGAACTGTGTATGACAATGGGAGCGCAACAGTGACTCTTTTTACCAGAAAACAACTCTTGCTCGTAGGACAAGAAACTGCATGTGATTCAACTCCATTTAGGAGTGGGAAACAAACGCTAGCTCGCCTTACAAGAAACACACTCTGCTTTTGAGACAAGAGCACTCTTCTACTCTACTGTGTTTCCTATGGGATCCGAACAGTGAGCTTGCTCAGAACAAAAGAACTGTGCTTCCTAAACACATGGGCCATATCTAATTCAACTCTGCTTAGGAAACTGACAAGAACAGTAGCTCCTCTTCAGTCCAATACACTGTACTTGCTGTGAACAGACGCGAGTGCTATTTGCACTGTGTATGGCAAAGGGAGCGCAATAGTGACTTTCCTTACCAGAAAACAACTCTTGCTTATAGGACCAAAAACTGCATGTGATTCAACTCCATTTAGGACTGGGAAACAAACGCTAGCTCGCCTTACAAGAAACACACTCTGCTTTTGAGAAAAGAGCACTCTTCTACTCTACTGTGTTTCCTAAAGGGCCGGAACAGTGAGTTTGCTCAGAACAAAAGAACTGTGCTTCCTACAAATATGGCCATATCTACTTCAATTCTGCTTAGGAAACTGACAAGAACAGTACATCCTCTTCAGTCCAATACACTGTACAGGCTGGGAACAGACGCCGGTGCTATTTGCCCTGTGTCTGACAATGGGAGCGCAATAGTGACTTTCCTTACCAGAAAACAACTCTGGCTCGTAGGACCAAAAACAGGATGTGATTCAACTCCATTTAGTACTGGGAAACAAACGCTAGCTTGCCTTACAAGAAACACACTCTGCTTTTGAGAAAAGAGCACTCTTCTGCTCTACTGTGTTTCCTATGGGGTCCGAACAGTGAGCTTGCTCAGAACAAAAGAACTGTGCTTCCTTCACACACGGGGCATATCTAGTTCAACTCTGCTTAGGAAACTGACAAGAACGGTAGCTCCTCTTCAGTCCAATACACTGTACTAGCTGGGAAAAGACGAGAATCCTATTTGTACTGTGTATAGAAATAGGAGCGCAATAGTGTCTCTTCTTATCAGAAAAAACCTCTTCCTCATAGGAACAAAAACTGCATGGGATTCAACTCCATTTCTGACTGGTTAACAAACACTAGCTCACCTTACAAGAAACACACTCTGCTTTTGAGAAAAGAGCACTCTTCTACTCTTCTGTGTTTCCTATGTGGTCCGAACAGTGAGCTTGCTCAGAACAAAAGAACTGTGCTTCCTACACACAGGGGCCATATCTAGTTCAACTCTGCTTAGGAAACTGACAAGAACAGTAGCTCCGCTTCAGTCCAATACACTGTACTTCCTGGGAACAGATGCGAGTGCTATTTGCACTGTGTATGGAAATGGGAGCGCAATAGTGACTTTCCTTACCAGAAAACAACTCTTGCTCAGAGTACCAAAAACTGCATGTGATTCAACTCCATTTAGGACTGGGAAACAAACGCTAGCTCTCCTTACAAGAGACACACTCTGCTTTTGAGAAAAGAGCACTCTTCTACTCTACTGTGTTTCCTATAAGGCCAGAACAGTGAGTTTGCTCAGAACAAAATTACTGTGCTTCCTACAAATACGGCCATATCTAGTTCAATTCTGCTTAGGAAACTGACAAGAACAGTAGATCCTCTTCAGTCCAATACACTCTACATGCTGGGAACAGACGCCAGTTCTATTTGCCCTGTGTATGACAATGGGAGCGCAATAGTGACTCTTCTTACCAGAAAACAACTCTTGCTCATAGGACAAGAAACTGCATGTGATTCAACTCCATTTAGGACTGGGAAACAAACGCTAGCTCGCCTTACAAGAAACACACTCTGCTTTTGAGAAAAGAGCACTCTTCTACTCTACTGTGTTTCCTATGGGGTCTAAACAGTGAGCTTGCTCAGAACAAAAGAACTGTGCTTCCTACACACAGGGGCCCTATCTAGTTCAACTCTGCTTAGGAAACTGACAAGAACAGTAGCTCCTCTTCAGAGCAATACACTGTACTTGCTAGGAACAGACGCGAGTGCTATTTGCACTGTGTATGGCATTGGGAGCACAATAGTGTCTTTCCTTACCAGAAAAAAACTCTTGTTCGTAGGACCAAAAACTGCATGTGATTCAACTCCATTTAGGACTTGGAAACAAACGCTAGCTCGCCTTACAATAAACACACTCTGCTTTGGAGAAAAGAGCAGTCTTCTATTCTACTGTAGTTTATATGGGGTCAGAACGTTGAGCTTGCTCAGAACAAAAGAACTGTGCTTCCTACACACACGGGCCATATCTAGTTCAACTCTGCTTAGGAAACTGACAAGAACAGTAGCTCCACTTCAGTCCAATACACTGTACTTGCTGGAACAGACGCCAGTGCTATTTGCACTGTGTATGGCAATGGGAGCACAACAGTGACTTTGCTTACGAGAAAACAACTCTTGGTCATAGGACCAAAAACTGCATGTGATTCAACTCCATTTAGGACTGGGAAACAAACTCTAGCTCGCCTTACAAGAAACACACTCTGCTTTTGAGAAAAGAGCAGTCTTCTATTCTACTGTGGTTCATATGGGGTCCGAACACTGAGCTTGCTCAGAACAAAAGAACTGTGCTTCCTACACACACGGGCCATATCTAGTTCAACTCTGGTTAGGAAACTGACAAGAACAGTAGCTCCTCTTCAGTCCAATACACTGTACTTGCTGGGAACAGACACGAGTGCTATTTGAACTGTGTATGGCAATGGGAGTGCAATAGTGACTTTCCTTACCAGAAAACAACTCTTGCTCGTAGGACCAAAAACTGTATGTGATTCAACTCCATTTAGGACTGGGAAACAAACACTAGCTCGCCTTACAAGAAACACACTCTGCTTTTGAGAAAAGAGCACTCTTCTACTCTAATGTGTTTTCTATGGGGTCCGATCATTGAGCTTTTTCAGAACAAAAGAACTGTGCTTCCTACACAAAGGGGCCATATCTAGTTCAGCTCTGCTTAGGAAACTGACAAGAACAGTACCTCCGCTTCAGTCCAATACACTGTACTTGCTGGGAACAGACGCCAGTGCTATTTGCCCTGTTTATGACAATGGGAGCGTGATAGTGACTCTTCTTACCAGAAAACAACTCTTGCTCTTAGGACCAGAAACTGCATGGGATTCAACTCCATTTCTGACTGGGAAACAAACACTAGCTCGCATTACAAGGAACACAGTCTCCTTTTGAGAAAAGAGCACTCTTCTACTCTAGAGTGTTTACTATGGGGTCCGAATAGTGAGCTTGCTCAGAACAAAAGAACTGTGCTTCCTACACACAGGGGCCATATCTAGTTCAGCTCTGCTTAGGAAACTTACAAGAACAGTAGCTCTGCTTCAGTCCAACACACTGTACTTGCTGGGATAGACGCGAGTGCTATTTACACTGTATATGGCAATGGGAGCGTAATAGTGACTTTTTTTTACCAGAAAACACCTGTTGCTCGTAGGACCAGAAACTGCATGGGATTCAAATCCATTTAGGACTGGGAAACAAACACTAGCTCGCCTTACAAGAAACACACTCTGCTTTTGAGAAAAGAGCACTCTTCTACTCTTCTGTGTTTCCTATGTGGTCCGAACAGTGAGCTTGCTCAGAACAAAAGAACTGTGCTTCCTACACACAGGGGCCATATCTAGTTCAACTCTGCTTAGCAAACTGACAAGAACAGTAGCTCCGTCTTCAGTCCAATACACTGTACTTGCTGGGAACAGACGCGAGTGCTATTTGCACTGTGTATGCCAATGGGAGCGCAAGAGTGACTTTCCTTACCAGAAAACATCTCTTGCACATAGGACCAAAAACTGCATGTGATTCAACTCCATTTAGGACTGGGAAACAAATGCTGGCTCGCCTTACAAGAAACACACTCTGCTTTTGAGAAAAGAGCACTCTTCTACTCTACTGTGTTTCCTATAGGGCCAGAACAGTGAGCTTGCTCAGAACAAAAGAAATGTGCTTCATACAAATACGGCCATATCTAGTTCAATTATGCTTAGGAAACTGAAAAGAACAGTAGATCCTCTTCAGTCCAATACAGTGTACATGCTGGGAACAGACGCCAGTGTTATTTGCCCTGTGAATGACAATGGGAGCACAATAATGACTCTTCTTACCAGAAAACAACTCTTGCTCGTAGGACAAGAAACTGCATGTGATTCAACTCCATTTAGGACTGGGAAACAATTGCTAGCTCACTTTACAAGAAACACACTCTGCTTTTGAGAAAAGAGCACTCTTCTACTCAACTGTGTTTCCTTTGGGGTCTGAACAGTGAGCTTGCTCAGAACAAAAGAACTGTGCTTCCTACACACAGGGGCAATATCTAGTTCAACTCTGCTTAGGAAACTGACAAGAACAGTAGCTCTGCTTCAGTCCAATACACTGTATTGCTGGGAACAGACACCAGTGCTATTTGCACTGTGTGTGGCAATGCGAGCACAATAATGACTTTCCTTACCAGAAAACAACTCTTGCTCATAGGACCAAAAACTGCATGTGATTCAACTCCATTTAGGACTGGGAAACAAACGCTAGCTCGTCTTACAAGAAACACACTCTGCTTTTGAGAAAAGAGCACTCTTCTACTCTACTGTATTTCCTATGGGGTCCGAACAGTGAGCTTGCTCAGAACAAAAGAACTGTGCTTCCTACACACACGGGACATATCTAGTTCAACTCTGCTTAGGAAACTGACAAGAACGGTACCTCCTCTTCATTCCAATACACTGTAATAGCTGGGAACAGACGCGAGTGCTATTTGCACTGTGTATGGCAATAGGAGCACAATAGTGACTCTTCTTATCGGAAAACACGTCTTGCTGGTAGGACCAGAAACTGCATGGGATTCAACTCCATTTAGGACTGGGAAACAAACACTATCTCGCCTTATAAGAAACACACTCTGCTTTTGAGAAAAGAGCACTCTTCTACTCTACTGTGTTTCCTATGGGATCTGAACAGTGAGCTTGCTCAGAACAAAAGAACTGTGCTTCCTACACACATGGGCCATATCTAGTTCAACTCTGCTTAGGAAACTGACAAGAACAGTAGCTCCTCTTCAGTCCAATACACTGTACTTGCTGGGAACAGACGTGAGTGCTATTTGCACTGTGTATGGCAAAGGGAGGGCAATAGTGACTTTCCTTATGAGAAAACAACTCTTGCTCGTAGGACCAAAAACTGCATGTGATTCAACTCCATTTAGGACTGGGAAACAAACGCTAGCTCGCCTTACAAGAAACACACTCTGCTTTTGAGAAAAGAGCACTCTTCTACTCTAATGTGTTTTCTATGGGGACCCAACACTGAGCTTGCTCAGAACAAAAGAACTGTGCTTCCTGCACACAGGGGCCATATCTAGTTCAACTCTGCTTAGGAAACTGACAAGAACAGTAGCTCCGCTTCAGTCCAATACACTGTACTAGCTTTCAACAGACGCGAGTGCTATTTGCACTGTGTATGGAAATGGGAGCGCAATAGTGACTTTCCTTACCAGAAAACAACTCTTGCACATAGGACCAAAAACTGCATGTGATTCAACTCCATTTAGGACTGGGAAACAAAAGCTAGCTCGCCTTACAAGAAACACACTCTGCTTTTGAGAAAAGAGCACTCTTCTACTCTACTGTGTCTCCTATAGTGCCATAACAGTGAGTTTGCTCAGAACAAAAGAACTGTGCTTCCTACAAATACGGCCTTATCTAGTTCAATTCTGCTTAGGAAACTGACAAGAACAGTAGATCCTCTTCAGTCCAATACACTGTACATGCTGGGAACAGACGCCAGTTCTATTTGCCCTGTGTATGACATTGGGAGCTCAATAGTGACTCTTTTTACCAGAAAACAACTCTTGCTCATAGGACAAGAAACTGCATGTGATTCAACTCCATTTAGGACTGGGAAACAAACGCTAGCTCGCCTTACAAGAAACACACTCTGCTTTTGAGAAAAGAGCACTCTTCTACTCTACTGTGGTTCATATTGGGTCTGAACATTGAGCTTGCTCAGAACAAAAGAACTGTGCTTCCTACACACACGGGCCATATGTAGTTCAACTCTGCTTAGGAAACTGACAAGAACAGTAGCTCCTCTTCAGTCCAATACACTGTACTTGCTGGGAACAGACACGAGTGCTATTTGCACTGTGTATGGCAATGGGAGCACAATAGTGACATTGCTTACGAGAAAACAACTCTTGCTCGTAGGACCAAAAACTGCATGTGATTCAACTCCATTTAGGACTGGGAAACAAACTCTAGCTCGCCTTACAAGAAACACACTCTGCTTTTGAGAAAAGAGCAGTCTTCTAATCTACTGTGTTTCATATGGGTTCGGAACACTGAGCTTGCTCAGAACAAAAGAACTGTGCTTCCTACACACACGGGCCATATTTAGTTCAACTCTGGTTAGGAAACTGACAAGAACAATAGCTCCTCTTCAGTCCAATACACTGTACTTGCTGGGAACAGACACGAGTGCTATTTGAACTGTGTATGGCAATGGGAGTGCAATAGTGACTTTCCTTACCAGAAAACAACTCTTGCTCCTAGGACCAAAAACTGTATGTGATTCAACTCTATTTAGGACTGGGAAACAAACACTAGTTCGCCTTACAAGAAACACACTCTGCTTTTGAGAAAAGAGCACTCTTCTACTCTAATGTGTTTTCTATGGGGTCCGAACATTGAGCTTGCTCAGAACAAAAGAACTGTGCTTCCTACACACAGGGGCCATATCTAGTTCAGCTCTGCTTAGGAAACTGACAAGAACAGTAGCTCCGCTTCAGTCCAATACACTGTACTTGCTGGGAACAGACGCCAGTGCTATTTGCCCTGTTTATGACAAAGGGAGCGTAATAGTGACTCTTCTTACCAGAAAACAACTCTTGCTCGTAGGACCAGAAACTGCATGGGATTCAACTCCATTTCTGACTGGGAAACAAACACTAGCTCGCATTACAAGAAACACACTCTCCTTTTGAGAAAAGAGCACTCTTCTACTCTACTGTGTTTCCTACAGGGCCAGAACAGTGAGTTTGCTCAGAACAAAAGAACTGTGCTTCCTACAAATACGGCCTTATCTAGTTCAATTCTGCTTAGGAAACTGACAAGAACAGTAGATCCTCTTCAGTCCAATACACTGTACATGCTGGGAACAGACGCCAGTTCTATTTGCCCTGTGTATGACAATGGGAGCGCAATAGTGGCTCTTCTTACCAGAAAACAACTCTTGCTCATAGGACAAGAAACTGCATGTGATTCAACTCCATTTAGGACTGGGGAAACAAACGCTAGCTCGCCTTACAAGAAACACACTCTGCTTTTGAGAAAATAGCACTCTTCTACTCTACTGTGTTTCCTATGGGGTCTAAACAGTGAGCTTGCTCAGAACAAAAGAACTGTGCTTCCTACACACAGGGGCCCTATCTAGTTCAACTCTGCTTAGGAAACTGACAAGAACAGTAGCTCCTCTTCAGTGCAATACACTGTACTTGCTAGGAACAGACTCGAGTGCTATTAGCACTGTGTATGGCAAAGGGAGCACAATAGTGTCTTTCCTTACCAGAAAAAAACTCTTGTTCGTAGGACCAAAAACTGCATGTGATTCAACTCCATTTAGGACTGGGAAACAAACGCTAGCTCGCCTTACAATAAACACACTCTGCTTTTGAGAAAAGAGCAGTCTTCTATTCTACTGTGGTTTATACGGGGTCGGAACGTTGAGCTTGCTCAGAACAAAAGAACTGTGCTTCCTACACACACGGGCCATATCTAGTTCAACTCTGCTTAGGAAACTGACAAGAACAGTAGCTCCACTTCAGTCCAGTACACTGTACTTGCTGGAACAGAGGCCAGTGCTATTTGCTCTGTGTATGGCAATGGGAGCGCAATAGTGACTTTGCTTACGAGAAAACAACTCTTGCTCATAGGACCAAAAACTGCATGTGATTCAACTCCATTTAGGACTGGGAAACAAACTCTAGCTCGCCTTACAAGAAACACACTCTGCTTTTGAGAAAAGAGCAGTCTTCTATTCTACTGTGGTTCATATGGGGTCCGAACACTGAGCTTGCTCAGAACAAAAGAACTGTGCTTCCTACACACACGGGCCATATCTAGTTCAACTCTGGTTAGGAAACTGACAAGAACAGTAGCTCCTCTTCAGTCCAATACACTGTACTTGCTGGGAACAGACACGAGTGCTATTTGAACTGTGTATGGCAATGGGAGTGCAATAGTGACTTTCCTAACCAGAAAACAACTCTTGCTCGTAGGACCAAAAACTGTATGTGATTCAACTCCATTTAGGACTGGGAAACAAATACTAGCTCGCCTTACAAGAAACACACTCTGTTTTTGAGAAAAGAGCACTCTTCTACTCTAATGTGTTTTCTATGGGGTCCGAACATTGAGCTTTTTGAGAACAAAAGAACTGTGCTTCCTACCACACAGGGGCCATATCTAGGTCAGCTC
The DNA here is from genome assembly GCF_949786415.1 of Peromyscus eremicus. Classification (NCBI taxonomy): domain Eukaryota; kingdom Metazoa; phylum Chordata; class Mammalia; order Rodentia; family Cricetidae; genus Peromyscus; species Peromyscus eremicus. The sequence continues at coordinate 19,269 of NW_026736063.1, forward strand.
TGCTTAGGAAAGTGACAAGAACAGTACCTCCGCTTCAGTCCAATACACTGTACTTGCTGGGAACAGACGCCAGTGCTATTTGCCCTGTTTATGACAATGGGAGCGTGATAGTGACTCTTCTTACCAGAAAACAACTCTGGCTCTTAGGACCAGAAACTGCAGGGGATCCAACTCCATTTCTGACTGGGAAACAATACACTAGCTCGCATTACAAGGAACACAGTCTCCTTTTGAGAAAAGAGCACTCTTCTACTCTAGTGTGTTTACTATGGGGTCCGAATAGTGAGCTTGCTCAGAACAAAAGAACTGTGCTTCCTACACACAGGGGCCATATCTAGTTCAACTCTGCTTAGGAAACTGACAGAGAACAGTAGCTCCTCTTCAGTCCAATACACTGTACTTGCTGGGAACAGACGCGAGTGCTATTGGCACTGTGTATGGAAACGGGAACGCAATAGTGACTTTCCTTACAGAAACAGCTCTTGCTCGTAGGACCAAAAACTGCATGTGATTCAACTCCATTTAGGACTGGGAAACAAACACTAGCTCGCCATACAAGAAACACACTCTGCTTTTTGAGAAAAGAGCACTCTTCTACTCTACTGTGTTTCCTATAGGACCAGAACAGTGAGCTTGCTCAGAACAAAAGAACTGTGCTTCATACAAATACTGCCATATTCTAGTTCAATTCTGCTAAGGAAACTGAAAAGAACAGTAGATCCTCTCAGTCCAATACACTGTACATGCTGGGAACAGACGACAGTGCTATTTGCCCTGTGTATGACAATGGGAGCACAATAGTGACTCTTCTTACCAGAAAACAACTCTTGCTCGTAGGACAATAAACTGCATGTGTTTCAACTCCTTTTAGGACTGGGAAACAAACGCTAGCTCGCCTTACAAGAACCACACTCTGCTTTTGAGAAAAGAGCACTCTTCTATTCGACTGTGTTTCCTATGGGGTCCGAACAGTGAGCTTGCTCAGAAAAAAAGAACTGTGCTTTCTACACACAGGGGCCATATCTAGTTCAACTCTGCTTAGGAAACTGACAAGAACAGTAGCTCCGCTTCAGTCCAATACACTGTACTTGCTGGGAACAGACGTGAGTGCTATTTACACTGTATATGGCAATGGAAGCACAATAGTGACTTTTTTTAACCAGAAAACACCTCTTGCTCGTAGGACCAGAAACTGCATGGGATTCAACTCCATTTAGGACTGGGAAACAAACACTAGCTCGCCTTACAAGAAACAAACTCTGCATTTGAGAAAAGAGCACTCTTCTACTCTTCTGTGTTTCCTATGTGGCCGAACAGTGAGCTTGCTCAGAACAAAAGAACTGTGCTTCCTACACACAGTGGCCCATATCTAGTTCAAATTTGCTTAGCAAACTGACAAGAACAGTAGCTCTGCTTCAGTCCAATACACTGTACTTGCTGGGAACAGATGCGAGTGCTATTTGCACTGTGTATGGAAATGGGAGCACAATAGTGACTTTCCCTTACCAGAAAACAACTCTTGCACATAGGACCAAAAACTGCATGTGATTCAACTCCATTTAGGACTGGGAAACAAACGCTAGCTCGCCTTACAAGAAACACACTATGCTTTTGAGAAAAGAGCTCTCTTCTACTCTACTGTGTCTCCTATAGGGCCAGAACAGTGAGTTTGCTCAGAACAAAAGAACTGTGCTTCCTACAAATACGGCCATACCTAGTTCAATTCTGCTTAGGAAACTGACAAGAACAGTAGCTCCTCTTCAGTCCAATACACTGTAGTTGCTGGGAACAGACGCGAGTGCTATTTGCACTGTGAATGGCAAAGGGAGCACAATAGTGACTTTCCTTACCAGAAAACAACTCTTGCTCATAGGACCAAAAACTGCATGTGATTCAACTCCATTTAGGACTGGGAAACAAACACTAGCTCGCCTTACAAGAAACACACTCTGTTTTTGAGAAAAAGAGCAGTCTTCTATTCTCCTGTGGTTCATATGGGGGTCCGAACATTGAGCTTGCTCAGAACAAAAGAACTGTGCTTCCTACACCACGGGCCATATCTAGTTCAACTCTGTTTAGGATACCTGACAAGAACAGTAGCTCCTCTTCAGTCCAATTCACTGTACTTGCTGGGGAACAGACACGAGTGCTATTTGAACTGTGTATGGCAATGGGAGTGCAATAGTGACTTTCCTTACCAGAAACAACTCTTGCTCGTAGGACCAAAAACTGTATGTGATTCAACGCCATTTAGGACTGGGAAACAAACAGTAGCTCGCCTTACAAGAAACACACTCTGCTTTTGAGAAAAGAGCACTCTTCTACTCTAATGTGTTTTCTATGGGGTCCGAACATTGAGCTTGCTCAGAACAAAAACTGTGCTTCCTACACACAGGGGCCATATCTAGTTCAGCTCTGCTTAGGAAACTGACAAGAACAGTAGCTCCGCTTCAGTCCAATACACTGAACTTGCTGGGAACAGACGCCAGTTCTATTTGCCCTGTGTATGACAATGGGAGCGCAATAGTGACTCTTCTTACCAGAAAACAACTCTTGCTCATAGGACAAGAAACTGCATGTGATTCAACTCCATTTAGGATTGGAAACAAACGCTAGCTCGCCTTACAAGAAACACACTCTGCTTTTGAGAGAAAGAGCACTCTTCTACTCTACTGTGTTTCCTATGGGGTCCCGAACAGTGAGCTTGCTCAGAACAAAAGAACTGTGCTTCCTACACACAGGGGCCCTATCTAGTTAAACTCTGCTTAGGAACTGACAAGAACAGTAGCTCCTCTTCAGTGCAATACACTGTAATTGCTAGGAACAGACGCTAGTGCTATTTGCACTGTGTATGGCAAAGGGAGCACAATAGTGACTTTCCTTACCAGAAAACAAATTCTTGTTCGTAGGACCAAAAACTGCATGAGATTCAACTCCATTTAGGACTGGGAAACAAACGCTGGCTCGCCTTACAAGAAACACACTCTGCTTTTAAGAAAAGAGCAGTCTTCTATTCTACTGTGGTTCATATGGGGTCAGAAACGTTGAGCTTGCTCAGAACAAAAGAACGTGTGCTTCCTACACACACGGGCCATATCTAGTTCAACTCTGCTTCAGGAAACTGACAAGAACAGTAGCTCCTCTTCAGTCCAATACACTGTACTTGCTGGAAGAGACGCCAGTGCTATTTGCACTGTGTATGGCAATGGGAGCGCAATAGTGACTTTGCTTACAAGAAAACAACTCTTGCGTCATAGGACCAAATACTGCATGTGATTCAACTCCATTTAGGACTGGGAACAAACTCTAGCTCGCCTTACAAGAAACACACTCTGCGTTTGAGAAAAGAGCAGTCTTCTATTCTACTGTGGTTCATATGGGGTCCGAACACTGAGCTTGCTCAGAACAAAAGAAACTGTGCTTCCTACACACACGGGCCATATCTAGTTCAACTCTGGTTAGGAAACTGACAAGAACAGTAGTCGCCTCTCTGTCACGTCCAATACACTGTACAGCTAGCGTGAACAACACGAGTGCTATTTGAACTGTGTATGGCAATGGGAGTGCAATAGTGACTTTCCTTACCAGAAAACAACTCTTGCTCATAGGACCAAAAACTGTATGTGATGCAACTCCATTTAGGACTGGGAAACAAACACTAGCTCGCCTTACAAGAAACACACTCTGCTTTTGAGAAAAGAGCACTCTTCTACTCTAATGTGTTTAATATGGGGTCCGAACATTGAGCTTGCTCAGAACAAAAGAACGGTGCTTCCTACACACAGAGGCCATATCTAGTTCAGCTCTGCTTAGGAAACTGACAAGAACAGTAGCTCTGCTTCAGTCCAATACACTGTACTTGCTGGGAACAGACGCGAGTGCTATTTACACTGTATATGGCAATGGGAGCGTAATAGTGACTTTTTTTAACCAGAAAACACCTCTTGCTCGTAGGACCAGAAACTGCATGGGATTCAAATCCATTTAGGACTGGGAAACAAACACTAGCTCGCCTTACAAGAAACACACTCTGCTTTTGAGAAAAGAGCACTCTTCTACTCTTCTGTGTTTCCTATGTGGTCCGAACAGTGAGCTTGCTCAGAACAAAAGAACTGTGCTTCCTACACACAGGGGCCATATCTAGTTCAACTCTGCTTAGCAAACTGACAAGAACAGTAGCTCCGCTTCAGTCCAATACACTGTACTTGCTGGGAACAGACGCGAGTGCTATTTGCACTGTGTATGCCAATGGGAGCGCAAGAGTGACTTTCCTTACCAGAAAACATCTCTTGCTCATAGGACCAAAAACTGCATGTGATTCAACTCCATTTAGGACTGGGAAACAAATGCTGGCTCGCCTTACAAGAAACACACTCTGCTTTTCAGAAAAGAGCACTCTTCTACTCTACTGTGTTTCCTATAGGGCCAGAACAGTGAGCTTGCTCAGAACAAAAGAAATGTGCTTCATACAAATACGGCCATATCTAGTTCAATTATGCTTAGGAAACTGAAAAGAACAGTAGATCCTCTTCAGTCCAATACAGTGTACATGCTGGGAACAGACGCCAGTGTTATTTGCCCTGTGAATGACAATGGGAGCACAATAGTGACTCTTCTTACCAGAAAACAACTCTTGCTCGTAGGACAAGAAACTGCATGTGATTCAACTCCATTTAGGACTGGGAAACAATTGCTAGCTCACTTTACAAGAAACACACTCTGCTTTTGAGAAAAGAGCACTCTTCTACTCAACTGTGTTTCCTTTGGGGTCTGAACAGTGAGCTTGCTCAGAACAAAAGAACTGTGCTTCCTACACACAGGGGCAATATCTAGTTCAACTCTGCTTAGGAAACTGACAAGAACAGTAGCTCCGCTTCAGTCCAATACACTGTATTGCTGGGAACAGACACCAGTGCTATTTGCACTGTGTGTGGCAATGCGAGCACAATAATGACTTTCCTTACCAGAAAACAACTCTTGCTCATAGGACCAAAAACTGCATGTGATTCAACTCCATTTAGGACTGGGAAACAAACGCTAGCTCGCCTTACAAGAAACACACTCTGCTTTTGAGAAAAGAGCACTCTTCTACTCTACTGTATTTCCTATGGGGTCCGAACAGTGAGCTTGCTCAGAACAAAAGAACTGTGCTTCCTACACACACGGGCCATATCTAGTTCAACTCTGCTTAGGAAACTGACAAGAACGGTAGCTCCTCTTCATTCCAATACAATGTAATATCTGGGAACAGACGCGAGTGCTATTTGCACTGTGTATGGCAATAGGAGCACAATAGTGACTCTTCTTATCGGAAAACACGTCTTGCTGGTAGGACCAGAAACTGCATGGGATTCAACTCCATTTCTGACTGGGAAACAAACACTATCTCGCCTTATAAGAAACACACTCTGCTTTTGAGAAAAGAGCACTCTTCTACTCTACTGTGTTTCCTATGGAGTCCGAACAGTGAGCTTGCTCAGAACAAAAGAACTGTGCTTCCTACACACATGGGCCATATCTAGTTCAACTCTGCTTAGGAAACTGACAGGAACAGTAGCTCCTCTTCAGTCCAATACACTGTACTTGCTGGGAACAGACGTGAGTGCTATTTGCACTGTGTATGGCAAAGGGAGGGCAATAGTGACTTTCCTTATGAGAAAACAAATCTTGCTCCTAGGACCAAAAACTGCATGTGATTCAACTCCATTTAGGACTGGGAAACAAACGCTAGCTCGCCTTACAAGAAACACACTCTGCTTTTGAGAAAAGAGCACTCTTCTACTCTAATGTGTTTTCTATGGGGACCCAACACTGAGCTTGCTCAGAACAAAAGAACTGTGCTTCCTACACACAGGGGCCATATCTAGTTCAAGTCTGCTTATGAAACTGACAAGAACAGTAGATCCCCTTCAGTCCAATACACTGTACTTGCTGGGAACAGACGCGAGTGCTATTTGCACTGTGTATGGAAATGAGAGCGGAATAGTGACTTTCCTTACCAGAAAAGAACTCTTGCTCGTAAAACCAATAACTGCATGTGATTCAACTCCATTTAGGACTGGAAAACAAACACTAGCTCGCCTTACAAGAAACACACTCTGCTTTTGAGAAAAGAGCACTCTTCTACTCTACTGTCTTTCCTATGGGGTCCGAACAGTGAGCTTGCTGAGAACAAAAGAAATGTGCTTCCTACACACTTGGGCCATATCTAGTTCAACTCTGCTTAGGAAACTGAACAGAACAGTAGATCCTCTTCAGTCCAATACACTGTACATGCTGGGAACAGACGCCAGTGCTATTTGCCCTGTGCATGACACTGGGAGCGCAATAGTGACTCTTCTTACCAGAAAACAACTCTTGCTCGTAGGACCAAAAACAGGATGTGATTCAACTCCATTTAGGACTGGGAAACAAACGCCAGCTTGCCTTACAAGAAACACACTCTGCTTTTGAGAAAAGAGCACTCTTCTGCTCTACTGTGTTTCATATGGGGTCCGAACAGTGAGCTTGCTCAGAACAAAAGAACTGTGCTTCCTAACACACAGGGCATATCTAGTTCAACTCTGCTTAGGAAACTGAAAAGAACGGTAGCTCCTCTTCAGTCCAATACACTGTACTAGCTAAACAGACGAGAGTCCTATTTGTACTGTGTATAGAAATAGGAGTGCAATAGTGACTCTTCTTATCAGAAAAAAACTCTTCCTCGTAGGAACAAAAACTGCATGGGATTCAACTCCATTTCTGACTGGGGAACAAACACTAGCTCGCCTTACAAGAAACACACTCTGCTTTTGAGAAAAGAGCACTCTTTTACTCTTCTGTGTTTCCTATGTGGTCCGAACAGTGAGCTTGCTCAGAACAAAAGAACTGTGCTTCCTACACACAGGGGCCATATCTAGTTCAACTCTGCTTAGCAAACTGACAAGAACAGTAGCTCCGCTTCAGTCCAATACACTGTACTTCCTGGGAACAGATGCGAGTGCTATTTGCACTGTGTATGGAAATGGGAGCGCAATAGTGACTTTCCTTACCAGAAAACAACTCTTGCTCATAGGACCAAAAACTGCATGTGATTCAACTCCATTTAGGACTGGGAAACAAACACTAGCTCGCCTTACAAGAAACACACTCTGCTTTTGAGAAAAGAGCACTCTTCTACTCTAATGTGTTTAATATGGGGTCCGAACATTGAGCTTGCTCAGAACAAAAGAACGGTGCTTCCTACACACAGGGGCCATATCTAGTTCAGCTCTGCTTAGGAAACTGACAAGAACAGTAGCTCTGCTTCAGTCCAATACACTGTACTTGCTGGGAACAGACGCGAGTGCTATTTACACTGTATATGGCAATGGGAGCGTAATAGTGACTTTTTTTAACCAGAAAACACCTCTTGCTCGTAGGACCAGAAACTGCATGGGATTCAAATCCATTTAGGACTGGGAAACAAACACTAGCTCGCCTTACAAGAAACACACTCTGCTTTTGAGAAAAGAGCACTCTTCTACTCTTCTGTGTTTCCTATGTGGTCCGAACAGTGAGCTTGCTCAGAACAAAAGAACTGTGCTTCCTACACACAGGGGCCATATCTAGTTCAACTCTGCTTAGCAAACTGACAAGAACAGTAGCTCCGCTTCAGTCCAATACACTGTACTTGCTGGGAACAGACGCGAGTGCTATTTGCACTGTGTATGCCAATGGGAGCGCAAGAGTGACTTTCCTTACCAGAAAACATCTCTTGCTCATAGGACCAAAAACTGCATGTGATTCAACTCCATTTAGGACTGGGAAACAAATGCTGGCTCGCCTTACAAGAAACACACTCTGCTTTTCAGAAAAGAGCACTCTTCTACTCTACTGTGTTTCCTATAGGGCCAGAACAGTGAGCTTGCTCAGAACAAAAGAAATGTGCTTCATACAAATACGGCCATATCTAGTTCAATTATGCTTAGGAAACTGAAAAGAACAGTAGATCCTCTTCAGTCCAATACAGTGTACATGCTGGGAACAGACGCCAGTGTTATTTGCCCTGTGAATGACAATGGGAGCACAATAGTGACTCTTCTTACCAGAAAACAACTCTTGCTCGTAGGACAAGAAACTGCATGTGATTCAACTCCATTTAGGACTGGGAAACAATTGCTAGCTCACTTTACAAGAAACACACTCTGCTTTTGAGAAAAGAGCACTCTTCTACTCAACTGTGTTTCCTTTGGGGTCTGAACAGTGAGCTTGCTCAGAACAAAAGAACTGTGCTTCCTACACACAGGGGCAATATCTAGTTCAACTCTGCTTAGGAAACTGACAAGAACAGTAGCTCCGCTTCAGTCCAATACACTGTATTGCTGGGAACAGACACCAGTGCTATTTGCACTGTGTGTGGCAATGCGAGCACAATAATGACTTTCCTTACCAGAAAACAACTCTTGCTCATAGGACCAAAAACTGCATGTGATTCAACTCCATTTAGGACTGGGAAACAAACGCTAGCTCGCCTTACAAGAAACACACTCTGCTTTTGAGAAAAGAGCACTCTTCTACTCTACTGTATTTCCTATGGGGTCCGAACAGTGAGCTTGCTCAGAACAAAAGAACTGTGCTTCCTACACACACGGGCCATATCTAGTTCAACTCTGCTTAGGAAACTGACAAGAACGGTAGCTCCTCTTCATTCAAATACAATGTAATATCTGGGAACAGACGCGAGTGCTATTTGCACTGTGTATGGCAATAGGAGCACAATAGTGACTCTTCTTATCGGAAAACACGTCTTGCTGGTAGGACCAGAAACTGCATGGGATTCAACTCCATTTCTGACTGGGAAACAAACACTATCTCGCCTTATAAGAAACACACTCTGCTTTTGAGAAAAGAGCACTCTTCTACTCTACTGTGTTTCCTATGGAGTCCGAACAGTGAGCTTGCTCAGAACAAAAGAACTGTGCTTCCTACACACATGGGCCATATCTAGTTCAACTCTGCTTAGGAAACTGACAGGAACAGTAGCTCCTCTTCAGTCCAATACACTGTACTTGCTGGGAACAGACGTGAGTGCTATTTGCACTGTGTATGGCAAAGGGAGGGCAATAGTGACTTTCCTTATGAGAAAACAAATCTTGCTCCTAGGACCAAAAACTGCATGTGATTCAACTCCATTTAGGACTGGGAAACAAACGCTAGCTCGCCTTACAAGAAACACACTCTGCTTTTGAGAAAAGAGCACTCTTCTACTCTAATGTGTTTTCTATGGGGACCCAACACTGAGCTTGCTCAGAACAAAAGAACTGTGCTTCCTACACACAGGGGCCATATCTAGTTCAAGTCTGCTTATGAAACTGACAAGAACAGTAGATCCCCTTCAGTCCAATACACTGTACTTGCTGGGAACAGACGCGAGTGCTATTTGCACTGTGTATGGAAATGAGAGCGGAATAGTGACTTTCCTTACCAGAAAAGAACTCTTGCTCGTAAAACCAATAACTGCATGTGATTCAACTCCATTTAGGACTGGAAAACAAACACTAGCTCGCCTTACAAGAAACACACTCTGCTTTTGAGAAAAGAGCACTCTTCTACTCTACTGTCTTTCCTATGGGGTCCGAACAGTGAGCTTGCTGAGAACAAAAGAAATGTGCTTCCTACACACTTGGGCCATATCTAGTTCAACTCTGCTTAGGAAACTGAACAGAACAGTAGATCCTCTTCAGTCCAATACACTGTACATGCTGGGAACAGACGCCAGTGCTATTTGCCCTGTGCATGACACTGGGAGCGCAATAGTGACTCTTCTTACCAGAAAACAACTCTTGCTCGTAGGACCAAAAACAGGATGTGATTCAACTCCATTTAGGACTGGGAAACAAACGCCAGCTTGCCTTACAAGAAACACACTCTGCTTTTGAGAAAAGAGCACTCTTCTGCTCTACTGTGTTTCATATGGGGTCCGAACAGTGAGCTTGCTCAGAACAAAAGAACTGTGCTTCCTAACACACAGGGCATATCTAGTTCAACTCTGCTTAGGAAACTGAAAAGAACGGTAGCTCCTCTTCAGTCCAATACACTGTACTAGCTAAACAGACGAGAGTCCTATTTGTACTGTGTATAGAAATAGGAGTGCAATAGTGACTCTTCTTATCAGAAAAAAACTCTTCCTCGTAGGAACAAAAACTGCATGGGATTCAACTCCATTTCTGACTGGGGAACAAACACTAGCTCGCCTTACAAGAAACACACTCTGCTTTTGAGAAAAGAGCACTCTTTTACTCTTCTGTGTTTCCTATGTGGTCCGAACAGTGAGCTTGCTCAGAACAAAAGAACTGTGCTTCCTACACACAGGGGCCATATCTAGTTCAACTCTGCTTAGCAAACTGACAAGAACAGTAGCTCCGCTTCAGTCCAATACACTGTACTTCCTGGGAACAGATGCGAGTGCTATTTGCACTGTGTATGGAAATGGGAGCGCAATAGTGACTTTCCTTACCAGAAAACAACTCTTGCTCATAGGACCAAAAACTGCATGTGATTCAACTCCATTTAGGACTGGGAAACAAACACTAGCTCGCCTTACAAGAAACACACTCTGCTTTTGAGAAAAGAGCACTCTTCTACTCTAATGTGTTTAATATGGGGTCCGAACATTGAGCTTGCTCAGAACAAAAGAACGGTGCTTCCTACACACAGGGGCCATATCTAGTTCAGCTCTGCTTAGGAAACTGACAAGAACAGTAGCTCTGCTTCAGTCCAATACACTGTACTTGCTGGGAACAGACGCGAGTGCTATTTACACTGTATATGGCAATGGGAGCGTAATAGTGACTTTTTTTAACCAGAAAACACCTCTTGCTCGTAGGACCAGAAACTGCATGGGATTCAAATCCATTTAGGACTGGGAAACAAACACTAGCTCGCCTTACAAGAAACACACTCTGCTTTTGAGAAAAGAGCACTCTTCTACTCTTCTGTGTTTCCTATGTGGTCCGAACAGTGAGCTTGCTCAGAACAAAAGAACTGTGCTTCCTACACACAGGGGCCATATCTAGTTCAACTCTGCTTAGCAAACTGACAAGAACAGTAGCTCCGCTTCAGTCCAATACACTGTACTTGCTGGGAACAGACGCGAGTGCTATTTGCACTGTGTATGCCAATGGGAGCGCAAGAGTGACTTTCCTTACCAGAAAACATCTCTTGCTCATAGGACCAAAAACTGCATGTGATTCAACTCCATTTAGGACTGGGAAACAAATGCTGGCTCGCCTTACAAGAAACACACTCTGCTTTTCAGAAAAGAGCACTCTTCTACTCTACTGTGTTTCCTATAGGGCCAGAACAGTGAGCTTGCTCAGAACAAAAGAAATGTGCTTCATACAAATACGGCCATATCTAGTTCAATTATGCTTAGGAAACTGAAAAGAACAGTAGATCCTCTTCAGTCCAATACAGTGTACATGCTGGGAACAGACGCCAGTGTTATTTGCCCTGTGAATGACAATGGGAGCACAATAGTGACTCTTCTTACCAGAAAACAACTCTTGCTCGTAGGACAAGAAACTGCATGTGATTCAACTCCATTTAGGACTGGGAAACAATTGCTAGCTCACTTTACAAGAAACACACTCTGCTTTTGAGAAAAGAGCACTCTTCTACTCAACTGTGTTTCCTTTGGGGTCTGAACAGTGAGCTTGCTCAGAACAAAAGAACTGTGCTTCCTACACACAGGGGCAATATCTAGTTCAACTCTGCTTAGGAAACTGACAAGAACAGTAGCTCCGCTTCAGTCCAATACACTGTATTGCTGGGAACAGACACCAGTGCTATTTGCACTGTGTGTGGCAATGCGAGCACAATAATGACTTTCCTTACCAGAAAACAACTCTTGCTCATAGGACCAAAAACTGCATGTGATTCAACTCCATTTAGGACTGGGAAACAAACGCTAGCTCGCCTTACAAGAAACACACTCTGCTTTTGAGAAAAGAGCACTCTTCTACTCTACTGTATTTCCTATGGGGTCCGAACAGTGAGCTTGCTCAGAACAAAAGAACTGTGCTTCCTACACACACGGGCCATATCTAGTTCAACTCTGCTTAGGAAACTGACAAGAACGGTAGCTCCTCTTCATTCCAATACAATGTAATAGCTGGGAACAGACGCGAGTGCTATTTGCACTGTGTATGGCAATAGGAGCACAATAGTGACTCTTCTTATCGGAAAACACGTCTTGCTGGTAGGACCAGAAACTGCATGGGATTCAACTCCATTTCTGACTGGGAAACAAACACTATCTCGCCTTATAAGAAACACACTCTGCTTTTGAGAAAAGAGCACTCTTCTACTCTACTGTGTTTCCTATGGAGTCCGAACAGTGAGCTTGCTCAGAACAAAAGAACTGTGCTTCCTACACACATGGGCCATATCTAGTTCAACTCTGCTTAGGAAACTGACAGGAACAGTAGCTCCTCTTCAGTCCAATACACTGTACTTGCTGGGAACAGACGTGAGTGCTATTTGCACTGTGTATGGCAAAGGGAGGGCAATAGTGACTTTCCTTATGAGAAAACAAATCTTGCTCCTAGGACCAAAAACTGCATGTGATTCAACTCCATTTAGGACTGGGAAACAAACGCTAGCTCGCCTTACAAGAAACACACTCTGCTTTTGAGAAAAGAGCACTCTTCTACTCTAATGTGTTTTCTATGGGGACCCAACACTGAGCTTGCTCAGAACAAAAGAACTGTGCTTCCTACACACAGGGGCCATATCTAGTTCAAGTCTGCTTATGAAACTGACAAGAACAGTAGATCCCCTTCAGTCCAATACACTGTACTTGCTGGGAACAGACGCGAGTGCTATTTGCACTGTGTATGGAAATGAGAGCGGAATAGTGACTTTCCTTACCAGAAAACAACTCTTGCTCGTAAAACCAATAACTGCATGTGATTCAACTCCATTTAGGACTGGAAAACAAACACTAGCTCGCCTTACAAGAAACACACTCTGCTTTTGAGAAAAGAGCACTCTTCTACTCTACTGTCTTTCCTATGGGGTCCGAACAGTGAGCTTGCTGAGAACAAAAGAAATGTGCTTCCTACACACTTGGGCCATATCTAGTTCAACTCTGCTTAGGAAACTGAACAGAACAGTAGATCCTCTTCAGTCCAATACACTGTACATGCTGGGAACAGACGCCAGTGCTATTTGCCCTGTGCATGACACTGGGAGCGCAATAGTGACTCTTCTTACCAGAAAACAACTCTTGCTCGTAGGACCAAAAACAGGATGTGATTCAACTCCATTTAGGACTGGGAAACAAACGCCAGCTTGCCTTACAAGAAACACACTCTGCTTTTGAGAAAAGAGCACTCTTCTGCTCTACTGTGTTTCATATGGGGTCCGAACAGTGAGCTTGCTCAGAACAAAAGAACTGTGCTTCCTAACACACAGGGCATATCTAGTTCAACTCTGCTTAGGAAACTGAAAAGAACGGTAGCTCCTCTTCAGTCCAATACACTGTACTAGCTAAACAGACGAGAGTCCTATTTGTACTGTGTATAGAAATAGGAGTGCAATAGTGACTCTTCTTATCAGAAAAAAACTCTTCCTCGTAGGAACAAAAACTGCATGGGATTCAACTCCATTTCTGACTGGGGAACAAACACTAGCTCGCCTTACAAGAAACACACTCTGCTTTTGAGAAAAGAGCACTCTTTTACTCTTCTGTGTTTCCTATGTGGTCCGAACAGTGAGCTTGCTCAGAACAAAAGAACTGTGCTTCCTACACACAGGGGCCATATCTAGTTCAACTCTGCTTAGCAAACTGACAAGAACAGTAGCTCCGCTTCAGTCCAATACACTGTACTTCCTGGGAACAGATGCGAGTGCTATTTGCACTGTGTATGGAAATGGGAGCGCAATAGTGACTTTCCTTACCAGAAAACAACTCTTGCTCATAGGACCAAAAACTGCATGTGATTCAACTCCATTTAGGACTGGGAAACAAACACTAGCTCGCCTTACAAGAAACACACTCTGCTTTTGAGAAAAGAGCACTCTTCTACTCTAATGTGTTTAATATGGGGTCCGAACATTGAGCTTGCTCAGAACAAAAGAACGGTGCTTCCTACACACAGGGGCCATATCTAGTTCAGCTCTGCTTAGGAAACTGACAAGAACAGTAGCTCTGCTTCAGTCCAATACACTGTACTTGCTGGGAACAGACGCGAGTGCTATTTACACTGTATATGGCAATGGGAGCGTAATAGTGACTTTTTTTAACCAGAAAACACCTCTTGCTCGTAGGACCAGAAACTGCATGGGATTCAAATCCATTTAGGACTGGGAAACAAACACTAGCTCGCCTTACAAGAAACACACTCTGCTTTTGAGAAAAGAGCACTCTTCTACTCTTCTGTGTTTCCTATGTGGTCCGAACAGTGAGCTTGCTCAGAACAAAAGAACTGTGCTTCCTACACACAGGGGCCATATCTAGTTCAACTCTGCTTAGCAAACTGACAAGAACAGTAGCTCCGCTTCAGTCCAATACACTGTACTTGCTGGGAACAGACGCGAGTGCTATTTGCACTGTGTATGCCAATGGGAGCGCAAGAGTGACTTTCCTTACCAGAAAACATCTCTTGCTCATAGGACCAAAAACTGCATGTGATTCAACTCCATTTAGGACTGGGAAACAAATGCTGGCTCGCCTTACAAGAAACACACTCTGCTTTTCAGAAAAGAGCACTCTTCTACTCTACTGTGTTTCCTATAGGGCCAGAACAGTGAGCTTGCTCAGAACAAAAGAAATGTGCTTCATACAAATACGGCCATATCTAGTTCAATTATGCTTAGGAAACTGAAAAGAACAGTAGATCCTCTTCAGTCCAATACAGTGTACATGCTGGGAACAGACGCCAGTGTTATTTGCCCTGTGAATGACAATGGGAGCACAATAGTGACTCTTCTTACCAGAAAACAACTCTTGCTCGTAGGACAAGAAACTGCATGTGATTCAACTCCATTTAGGACTGGGAAACAATTGCTAGCTCACTTTACAAGAAACACACTCTGCTTTTGAGAAAAGAGCACTCTTCTACTCAACTGTGTTTCCTTTGGGGTCTGAACAGTGAGCTTGCTCAGAACAAAAGAACTGTGCTTCCTACACACAGGGGCAATATCTAGTTCAACTCTGCTTAGGAAACTGACAAGAACAGTAGCTCCGCTTCAGTCCAATACACTGTATTGCTGGGAACAGACACCAGTGCTATTTGCACTGTGTGTGGCAATGCGAGCACAATAATGACTTTCCTTACCAGAAAACAACTCTTGCTCATAGGACCAAAAACTGCATGTGATTCAACTCCATTTAGGACTGGGAAACAAACGCTAGCTCGCCTTACAAGAAACACACTCTGCTTTTGAGAAAAGAGCACTCTTCTACTCTACTGTATTTCCTATGGGGTCCGAACAGTGAGCTTGCTCAGAACAAAAGAACTGTGCTTCCTACACACACGGGCCATATCTAGTTCAACTCTGCTTAGGAAACTGACAAGAACGGTAGCTCCTCTTCATTCCAATACAATGTAATAGCTGGGAACAGACGCGAGTGCTATTTGCACTGTGTATGGCAATAGGAGCACAATAGTGACTCTTCTTATCGGAAAACACGTCTTGCTGGTAGGACCAGAAACTGCATGGGATTCAACTCCATTTCTGACTGGGAAACAAACACTATCTCGCCTTATAAGAAACACACTCTGCTTTTGAGAAAAGAGCACTCTTCTACTCTACTGTGTTTCCTATGGAGTCCGAACAGTGAGCTTGCTCAGAACAAAAGAACTGTGCTTCCTACACACATGGGCCATATCTAGTTCAACTCTGCTTAGGAAACTGACAGGAACAGTAGCTCCTCTTCAGTCCAATACACTGTACTTGCTGGGAACAGACGTGAGTGCTATTTGCACTGTGTATGGCAAAGGGAGGGCAATAGTGACTTTCCTTATGAGAAAACAAATCTTGCTCCTAGGACCAAAAACTGCATGTGATTCAACTCCATTTAGGACTGGGAAACAAACGCTAGCTCGCCTTACAAGAAACACACTCTGCTTTTGAGAAAAGAGCACTCTTCTACTCTAATGTGTTTTCTATGGGGACCCAACACTGAGCTTGCTCAGAACAAAAGAACTGTGCTTCCTACACACAGGGGCCATATCTAGTTCAAGTCTGCTTATGAAACTGACAAGAACAGTAGATCCCCTTCAGTCCAATACACTGTACTTGCTGGGAACAGACGCGAGTGCTATTTGCACTGTGTATGGAAATGAGAGCGGAATAGTGACTTTCCTTACCAGAAAACAACTCTTGCTCGTAAAACCAATAACTGCATGTGATTCAACTCCATTTAGGACTGGAAAACAAACACTAGCTCGCCTTACAAGAAACACACTCTGCTTTTGAGAAAAGAGCACTCTTCTACTCTACTGTCTTTCCTATGGGGTCCGAACAGTGAGCTTGCTGAGAACAAAAGAAATGTGCTTCCTACACACTTGGGCCATATCTAGTTCAACTCTGCTTAGGAAACTGAACAGAACAGTAGATCCTCTTCAGTCCAATACACTGTACATGCTGGGAACAGACGCCAGTGCTATTTGCCCTGTGCATGACACTGGGAGCGCAATAGTGACTCTTCTTACCAGAAAACAACTCTTGCTCGTAGGACCAAAAACAGGATGTGATTCAACTCCATTTAGGACTGGGAAACAAACGCCAGCTTGCCTTACAAGAAACACACTCTGCTTTTGAGAAAAGAGCACTCTTCTGCTCTACTGTGTTTCATATGGGGTCCGAACAGTGAGCTTGCTCAGAACAAAAGAACTGTGCTTCCTAACACACAGGGCATATCTAGTTCAACTCTGCTTAGGAAACTGAAAAGAACGGTAGCTCCTCTTCAGTCCAATACACTGTACTAGCTAAACAGACGAGAGTCCTATTTGTACTGTGTATAGAAATAGGAGTGCAATAGTGACTCTTCTTATCAGAAAAAAACTCTTCCTCGTAGGAACAAAAACTGCATGGGATTCAACTCCATTTCTGACTGGGGAACAAACACTAGCTCGCCTTACAAGAAACACACTCTGCTTTTGAGAAAAGAGCACTCTTTTACTCTTCTGTGTTTCCTATGTGGTCCGAACAGTGAGCTTGCTCAGAACAAAAGAACTGTGCTTCCTACACACAGGGGCCATATCTAGTTCAACTCTGCTTAGCAAACTGACAAGAACAGTAGCTCCGCTTCAGTCCAATACACTGTACTTCCTGGGAACAGATGCGAGTGCTATTTGCACTGTGTATGGAAATGGGAGCGCAATAGTGACTTTCCTTACCAGAAAACAACTCTTGCTCATAGGACCAAAAACTGCATGTGATTCAACTCCATTTAGGACTGGGAAACAAACGCTAGCTCGCCTTACAAGAAACACACTCTGCTTTTGAGAAAAGAGCACTCTTCTACTCTACTGTGTTTCCTATGGGGTCTAAACAGTGAGCTTGCTCAGAACAAAAGAACTGTGCTTCCTACACACAGGGGCCCTATCTAGTTCAACTCTGCTTAGGAAACTGACAAGAACAGTAGCTCCACTTCAGTCCAATACACTGTACTTGCTGGAACAGAGGCCAGTGCTATTTGCACTGTGTATGGCAATGGGAGCGCAATAGTGACTTTGCTTACGAGAAAAAAACTCTTGCTCATAGGACCAAAAACTGCATGTGATTCAACTCCATTTAGGACTGGGAAACAAACTCTGGCTCGCCTTACAAGAAACACACTCTGTTTTTGAGAAAAGAGCAGTCTTCTATTCTACTGTGGTTCATATGGGGTCCGAACACTGAGCTTGCTCAGAACAAAAGAACTGTGCTTCCTACACACACGGGCCATATCTAGTTCAACTCTGGTTAGGAAACTGACAAGAACAGTAGCTCCTCTTCAGTCCAATACACTGTACTTGCTGGGAACAGACACGAGTGCTATTTGAACTGTGTATGGCAATGGGAGTGCAATAGTGACTTTCCTTACCAGAAAACAACTCTTGCTCGTAGGACCAAAAACTGTATGTGATTCAACTCCATTTAGGACTGGGAAACAAACACTAGCTCGCCTTACAAGAAACACACTCTGCTTTTGAGAAAAGAGCACTCTTCTACTCTAATGTGTTTTCTATGGGGTCCGAACATTGAGCTTTTTCAGAACAAAAGAACTGTGCTTCCTACACACAGGGGCCATATCTAGTTCAGCTCTGCTTAGGAAACTGACAAGAACAGTAGCTCCTCTTCAGTCCAATACACTGTACTAGCTGGGAACAGACACGAGTGCTATTTGAACTGTGTATGGCAATGGGAGTGCAATAGTGACTTTCCTTACCAGAAAACAACTCTTGCTCATAGGACCAAAAACTGTATGTGATTCAACTCCATTTAGGACTGGGAAACAAACACTAGCTCGCCTTACAAGAAACACACTCTGCTTTTGAGAAAAGAGCACTCTTCTACTCTAATGTGTTTAATATGGGGTCCGAACATTGAGCTTGCTCAGAACAAAAGAACGGTGCTTCCTACACACAGGGGCCATATCTAGTTCAGCTCTGCTTAGGAAACTGACAAGAACAGTAGCTCTGCTTCAGTCCAATACACTGTACTTGCTGGGAACAGACGCGAGTGCTATTTACACTGTATATGGCAATGGGAGCGTAATAGTGACTTTTTTTAACCAGAAAACACCTCTTGCTCGTAGGACCAGAAACTGCATGGGATTCAAATCCATTTAGGACTGGGAAACAAACACTAGCTCGCCTTACAAGAAACACACTCTGCTTTTGAGAAAAGAGCACTCTTCTACTCTTCTGTGTTTCCTATGTGGTCCGAACAGTGAGCTTGCTCAGAACAAAAGAACTGTGCTTCCTACACACAGGGGCCATATCTAGTTCAACTCTGCTTAGCAAACTGACAAGAACAGTAGCTCCGCTTCAGTCCAATACACTGTACTTGCTGGGAACAGACGCGAGTGCTATTTGCACTGTGTATGCCAATGGGAGCGCAAGAGTGACTTTCCTTACCAGAAAACATCTCTTGCTCATAGGACCAAAAACTGCATGTGATTCAACTCCATTTAGGACTGGGAAACAAATGCTGGCTCGCCTTACAAGAAACACACTCTGCTTTTCAGAAAAGAGCACTCTTCTACTCTACTGTGTTTCCTATAGGGCCAGAACAGTGAGCTTGCTCAGAACAAAAGAAATGTGCTTCATACAAATACGGCCATATCTAGTTCAATTATGCTTAGAAAACTGAAAAGAACAGTAGATCCTCTTCAGTCCAATACAGTGTACATGCTGGGAACAGACGCCAGTGTTATTTGCCCTGTGAATGACAATGGGAGCACAATAGTGACTCTTCTTACCAGAAAACAACTCTTGCTCGTAGGACAAGAAACTGCATGTGATTCAACTCCATTTAGGACTGGGAAACAATTGCTAGCTCACTTTACAAGAAACACACTCTGCTTTTGAGAAAAGAGCACTCTTCTACTCAACTGTGTTTCCTTTGGGGTCTGAACAGTGAGCTTGCTCAGAACAAAAGAACTGTGCTTCCTACACACAGGGGCAATATCTAGTTCAACTCTGCTTAGGAAACTGACAAGAACAGTAGCTCCGCTTCAGTCCAATACACTGTATTGCTGGGAACAGACACCAGTGCTATTTGCACTGTGTGTGGCAATGCGAGCACAATAATGACTTTCCTTACCAGAAAACAACTCTTGCTCATAGGACCAAAAACTGCATGTGATTCAACTCCATTTAGGACTGGGAAACAAACGCTAGCTCGCCTTACAAGAAACACACTCTGCTTTTGAGAAAAGAGCACTCTTCTACTCTACTGTATTTCCTATGGGGTCCGAACAGTGAGCTTGCTCAGAACAAAAGAACTGTGCTTCCTACACACACGGGCCATATCTAGTTCAACTCTGCTTAGGAAACTGACAAGAACGGTAGCTCCTCTTCATTCCAATACAATGTAATAGCTGGGAACAGACGCGAGTGCTATTTGCACTGTGTATGGCAATAGGAGCACAATAGTGACTCTTCTTATCGGAAAACACGTCTTGCTGGTAGGACCAGAAACTGCATGGGATTCAACTCCATTTCTGACTGGGAAACAAACACTATCTCGCCTTATAAGAAACACACTCTGCTTTTGAGAAAAGAGCACTCTTCTACTCTACTGTGTTTCCTATGGAGTCCGAACAGTGAGCTTGCTCATAACAAAAGAACTGTGCTTCCTACACACATGGGCCATATCTAGTTCAACTCTGCTTAGGAAACTGACAAGAACAGTAGCTCCTCTTCAGTCCAATACACTGTACTTGCTGGGAACAGACGTGAGTGCTATTTGCACTGTGTATGGCAAAGGGAGGGCAATAGTGACTTTCCTTATGAGAAAACAAATCTTGCTCCTAGGACCAAAAACTGCATGTGATTCAACTCCATTTAGGACTGGGAAACAAACGCTAGCTCGCCTTACAAGAAACACACTCTGCTTTTGAGAAAAGAGCACTCTTCTACTCTAATGTGTTTTCTATGGGGACCCAACACTGAGCTTGCTCAGAACAAAAGAACTGTGCTTCCTACACACAGGGGCCATATCTAGTTCAAGTCTGCTTATGAAACTGACAAGAACAGTAGATCCCCTTCAGTCCAATACACTGTACTTGCTGGGAACAGACGCGAGTGCTATTTGCACTGTGTATGGAAATGAGAGCGGAATAGTGACTTTCCTTACCAGAAAACAACTCTTGCTCGTAAAACCAATAACTGCATGTGATTCAACTCCATTTAGGACTGGAAAACAAACACTAGCTCGCCTTACAAGAAACACACTCTGCTTTTGAGAAAAGAGCACTCTTCTACTCTACTGTCTTTCCTATGGGGTCCGAACAGTGAGCTTGCTGAGAACAAAAGAAATGTGCTTCCTACACACTTGGGCCATATCTAGTTCAACTCTGCTTAGGAAACTGAACAGAACAGTAGATCCTCTTCAGTCCAATACACTGTACATGCTGGGAACAGACGCCAGTGCTATTTGCCCTGTGCATGACACTGGGAGCGCAATAGTGACTCTTCTTACCAGAAAACAACTCTTGCTCGTAGGACCAAAAACAGGATGTGATTCAACTCCATTTAGGACTGGGAAACAAACGCCAGCTTGCCTTACAAGAAACACACTCTGCTTTTGAGAAAAGAGCACTCTTCTGCTCTACTGTGTTTCATATGGGGTCCGAACAGTGAGCTTGCTCAGAACAAAAGAACTGTGCTTCCTAACACACAGGGCATATCTAGTTCAACTCTGCTTAGGAAACTGAAAAGAACGGTAGCTCCTCTTCAGTCCAATACACTGTACTAGCTAAACAGACGAGAGTCCTATTTGTACTGTGTATAGAAATAGGAGTGCAATAGTGACTCTTCTTATCAGAAAAAAACTCTTCCTCGTAGGAACAAAAACTGCATGGGATTCAACTCCATTTCTGACTGGGGAACAAACACTAGCTCGCCTTACAAGAAACACACTCTGCTTTTGAGAAAAGAGCACTCTTTTACTCTTCTGTGTTTCCTATGTGGTCCGAACAGTGAGCTTGCTCAGAACAAAAGAACTGTGCTTCCTACACACAGGGGCCATATCTAGTTCAACTCTGCTTAGCAAACTGACAAGAACAGTAGCTCCGCTTCAGTCCAATACACTGTACTTCCTGGGAACAGATGCGAGTGCTATTTGCACTGTGTATGGAAATGGGAGCGCAATAGTGACTTTCCTTACCAGAAAACAACTCTTGCTCATAGGACCAAAAACTGCATGTGATTCAACTCCATTTAGGACTGGGAAACAAACGCTAGCTCGCCTTACAAGAAACACACTCTGCTTTTGAGAAAAGAGCACTCTTCTACTCTACTGTGTTTCCTATGGGGTCTAAACAGTGAGCTTGCTCAGAACAAAAGAACTGTGCTTCCTACACACAGGGGCCCTATCTAGTTCAACTCTGCTTAGGAAACTGACAAGAACAGTAGCTCCACTTCAGTCCAATACACTGTACTTGCTGGAACAGAGGCCAGTGCTATTTGCACTGTGTATGGCAATGGGAGCGCAATAGTGACTTTGCTTACGAGAAAAAAACTCTTGCTCATAGGACCAAAAACTGCATGTGATTCAACTCCATTTAGGACTGGGAAACAAACTCTGGCTCGCCTTACAAGAAACACACTCTGTTTTTGAGAAAAGAGCAGTCTTCTATTCTACTGTGGTTCATATGGGGTCCGAACACTGAGCTTGCTCAGAACAAAAGAACTGTGCTTCCTACACACACGGGCCATATCTAGTTCAACTCTGGTTAGGAAACTGACAAGAACAGTAGCTCCTCTTCAGTCCAATACACTGTACTTGCTGGGAACAGACACGAGTGCTATTTGAACTGTGTATGGCAATGGGAGTGCAATAGTGACTTTCCTTACCAGAAAACAACTCTTGCTCGTAGGACCAAAAACTGTATGTGATTCAACTCCATTTAGGACTGGGAAACAAACACTAGCTCGCCTTACAAGAAACACACTCTGCTTTTGAGAAAAGAGCACTCTTCTACTCTAATGTGTTTTCTATGGGGTCCGAACATTGAGCTTTTTCAGAACAAAAGAACTGTGCTTCCTACACACAGGGGCCATATCTAGTTCAGCTCTGCTTAGGAAACTGACAAGAACAGTCCCTCCGCTTCAGTCCAATACACTGTACTTGCTGGGAACAGACGCCAGTGCTATTTGCCCTGTTTATGACAATGGGAGCGTGATAGTGACTCTTCTTACCAGAAAACAACTCTTGCTCTTAGGACCAGAAACTGCATGGGATTCAACTCCATTTCTGACTGGGAAACAAACACTAGCTCGCATTACAAGGAACACAGTCTCCTTTTGAGAAAAGAGCACTCTTCTACTCTAGTGTGTTTACTATGGGGTCCGAATAGTGAGCTTGTTCAGAACAAAAGAACTGTGCTTCCTACACACAGGGGCCATATCTAGTTCAACTCTGCTTAGGAAACTGACAAGAACAGTAGCTCCTCTTCAGTCCAATACACTGTACTTGCTGGGAACAGACGCGAGTGCCTTTGGCACTGTGTATGGAAATGGGAACGCAATAGTGACTTTCCTTACCAGAAACAGCTCTTGCTCGTAGGACCAAAAACTGCATGTGATTCAACTCCATTTAGGACTGGGAAACAAACACTAGCTCGCCATACAAGAAACACACTCTGCTTTTGAGAAAAGAGCACTCTTCTACTCTACTGTGTTTCCTATAGGACCAGAACAGTGAGCTTGCTCAGAACAAAATTACTGTGCTTCATACAAATACTGCCATATCTAGTTCAATTCTGCTAAGGAAACTGAAAAGAACAGTAGATCCTCTTCAGTCCAATACACTGTACATGATGGGAACAGACGCCAGTGCTATTTGCCCTGTGTATGACAATGGGAGCACAATAGTGACTCTTCTTACCAGAAAACAACTCTTGCTCATAGGACAATAAACTGCATGTGTTTCAACTCCATTTAGGACTGGGAAACAAACGCTAGCTCGCCTTACAAGAAACACACTCTGCTTTTGAGAAAAGAGCACTCTTCTATTCGACTGTGTTTCCTATGGGGACCGAACAGTGAGCTTGCTCAGAAAAAAAGAACTGTGCTTTCTACACACAGGGGCCATATCTAGTTCAACTCTGCTTAGGAAACTGACAAGAAGAGTAGCTCCTCTTCATTCCAATACACTGTACTTGCTGGGAACAGACGTGAGTGCTATTTACACTGTATATGGCAATGGGAGCACAATAGTGACTTTTTTTAACCAGAAAACACCTCTTGCTCGTAGGACCAGAAACTGCATGGGATTCAACTCCATTTAGGACTGGGAAACAAATGCTACCTCGCCTTACAAGAAACACACTCTGCTTTTTAGAAAAGAGCACTCTTCTACTCTTCTGTGTTTCCTATGTGGTCCGAACAGTGAGCTTGCTCAGAACAAAAGAACTGTGCTTCCTACACACAGGGGCCATATCTAGTTTTAATTTGCTTAGCAAACTGACAAGAACAGTAGCTCCTCTTCAGTCCAATACACTGTAGTTGCTGGGAACAGACGCGAGTGCTATTTGCACTGTGAATGGCAAAGGGAGCGCAATAGTGACTTTCCTTACCAGAAAACAACTCTTGCTCGTAGGACCAAAAACTGCATGTGATTCAACTCCATTTAGGACTGGGAAACAAACACTAGCTCGCCTTACAAGAAACACACTCTGTTTTTGAGAAAAGAGCAGTCTTCTATTCTCCTGTGGTTCATATGGGGTCCGAACATTGAGCTTGCTCAGAACAAAAGAACTGTGCTTCCTACACACACGGGCCATATCTAGTTCAACTCCGTTTAGGATACTGACAAGAACAGTAGCTCCTCTTCAGTCCAATTCACTGTACTTGCTGGGAACAGACACGAGTGCTATTTGAACTGTGTATGGCAATGGGAGTGCAATAGTGACTTTCCTTACCAGAAAACAACTCTTGCTCGTAGGACCAAAAACTGTATGTGATTCAACTCCATTTAGTACTGGGAAACAAACAGTAGCTCGCCTTACAAGAAACACACTCTGCTTTTGAGAAAAGAGCACTCTTCTACTCTAATGTGTTTTCTATGGGGTCCGAACATTGAGCTTGCTCAGAACAAAAAACTGTGCTTCCTACACACAGGGGCCATATCTAGTTCAGCTCTGCTTAGGAAACTGACAAGAACAGTAGCTCCGCTTCAGTCCAATACACTGAACTTGCTGGGAACAGACGCCAGTTCTATTTGCCCTGTGTATGACAATGGGAGCGCAATAGTGACTCTTCTTACCAGAAAACAACTCTTGCTCATAGGACAAGAAACTGCATGTGATTCAACTCCATTTAGGATTGGGAAACAAACGCTAGCTCGCCTTACAAGAAACACACTCTGCTTTTGAGAAAAGAGCACTCTTCTACTCTACTGTGTTTCCTATGGGGTCCGAACAGTGAGCTTGCTCAGAACAAAGAACTGTGCTTCCTACACACAGGGGCCCTATCTAGTTAAACTCTGCTTAGGAAACTGACAAGAACAGTAGCTCCTCTTCAGTGCAATACACTGTACTTGCTAGGAACAGACGCTAGTGTTATTTGCACTGTGTATAGCAAAGGGAGCACAATAGTGACTCTTCTTACCAGAAAAAAATTCTTGCTCGTAGGACAAGAAACTGCATGTGATTCAACTCCATTTAGGACTGGGAAACAAACACTAGCTCGCCTTACAAGAAACACACTCTGCTTTTGAGAAAAGAGCACTCTTCTACTCTAATGTGTTTTCTATGGGGTCCGAACATTGAGCTTTTTCAGAACAAAAGAACTGTGCTTCCTACACACAGGGGCCATATCTAGTTCAGCTCTGCTTAGGAAACTGACAAGAACAGTCCCTCCGCTTCAGTCCAATACACTGTACTTGCTGGGAACAGACGCCAGTGCTATTTGCCCTGTTTATGACAATGGGAGCGTGATAGTGACTCTTCTTACCAGAAAACAACTCTTGCTCTTAGGACCAGAAACTGCATGGGATTCAACTCCATTTCTGACTGGGAAACAAACACTAGCTCGCATTACAAGGAACACAGTCTCCTTTTGAGAAAAGAGCACTCTTCTACTCTAGTGTGTTTACTATGGGGTCCGAATAGTGAGCTTGTTCAGAACAAAAGAACTGTGCTTCCTACACACAGGGGCCATATCTAGTTCAACTCTGCTTAGGAAACTGACAAGAACAGTAGCTCCTCTTCAGTCCAATACACTGTACTTGCTGGGAACAGACGCGAGTGCCTTTGGCACTGTGTATGGAAATGGGAACGCAATAGTGACTTTCCTTACCAGAAACAGCTCTTGCTCGTAGGACCAAAAACTGCATGTGATTCAACTCCATTTAGGACTGGGAAACAAACACTAGCTCGCCATACAAGAAACACACTCTGCTTTTGAGAAAAGAGCACTCTTCTACTCTACTGTGTTTCCTATAGGACCAGAACAGTGAGCTTGCTCAGAACAAAAGAACTGTGCTTCATACAAATACTGCCATATCTAGTTCAATTCTGCTAAGGAAACTGAAAAGAACAGTAGATCCTCTTCAGTCCAATACACTGTACATGATGGGAACAGACGCCAGTGCTATTTGCCCTGTGTATGACAATGGGAGCACAATAGTGACTCTTCTTACCAGAAAACAACTCTTGCTCATAGGACAATATACTGCATGTGTTTCAACTCCATTTAGGACTGGGAAACAAACGCTAGCTCGCCTTACAAGAAACACACTCTGCTTTTGAGAAAAGAGCACTCTTCTATTCGACTGTGTTTCCTATGGGGTCCGAACAGTGAGCTTGCTCAGAAAAAAAGAACTGTGCTTTCTACACACAGGGGCCATATCTAGTTCAACTCTGCTTAGGAAACTGACAAGAGTAGCTCCTCTTCATTCCAATACACTGTACTTGCTGGGAACAGACGTGAGTGCTATTTACACTGTATATGGCAATGGGAGCACAATAGTGACTTTTTTTAACCAGAAAACACCTCTTGCTCGTAGGACCAGAAACTGCATGGGATTCAACTCCATTTAGGACTGGGAAACAAACGCTACCTCGCCTTACAAGAAACACACTCTGCTTTTTAGAAAAGAGCACTCTTCTACTCTTCTGTGTTTCCTATGTGGTCCGAACAGTGAGCTTGCTCAGAACAAAAGAACTGTGCTTCCTACACACAGGGGCCATATCTAGTTTTAATTTGCTTAGCAAACTGACAAGAACAGTAGCTCCTCTTCAGTCCAATACACTGTAGTTGCTGGGAACAGACGCGAGTGCTATTTGCACTGTGAATGGCAAAGGGAGCGCAATAGTGACTTTCCTTACCAGAAAACAACTCTTGCTCGTAGGACCAAAAACTGCATGTGATTCAACTCCATTTAGGACTGGGAAACAAACACTAGCTCGCCTTACAAGAAACACACTCTGTTTTTGAGAAAAGAGCAGTCTTCTATTCTCCTGTGGTTCATATGGGGTCCGAACATTGAGCTTGCTCAGAACAAAAGAACTGTGCTTCCTACACACACGGGCCATATCTAGTTCAACTCCGTTTAGGATACTGACAAGAACAGTAGCTCCTCTTCAGTCCAATTCACTGTACTTGCTGGGAACAGACACGAGTGCTATTTGAACTGTGTATGGCAATGGGAGTGCAATAGTGACTTTCCTTACCAGAAAACAACTCTTGCTCGTAGGACCAAATACTGTATGTGATTCAACTCCATTTAGTACTGGGAAACAAACAGTAGCTCGCCTTACAAGAAACACACTCTGCTTTTGAGAAAAGAGCACTCTTCTACTCTAATGTGTTTTCTATGGGGTCCGAACATTGAGCTTGCTCAGAACAAAAAACTGTGCTTCCTACACACAGGGGCCATATCTAGTTCAGCTCTGCTTAGGAAACTGACAAGAACAGTAGCTCCGCTTCAGTCCAATACACTGAACTTGCTGGGAACAGACGCCAGTTCTATTTGCCCTGTGTATGACAATGGGAGCGCAATAGTGACTCTTCTTACCAGAAAACAACTCTTGCTCATAGGACAAGAAACTGCATGTGATTCAACTCCATTTAGGATTGGGAAACAAACGCTAGCTCGCCTTACAAGAAACACACTCTGCTTTTGAGAAAAGAGCACTCTTCTACTCTACTGTGTTTCCTATGGGGTCCGAACAGTGAGCTTGCTCAGAACAAAGAACTGTGCTTCCTACACACAGGGGCCCTATCTAGTTAAACTCTGCTTAGGAAACTGACAAGAACAGTAGCTCCTCTTCAGTGCAATACACTGTACTTGCTAGGAACAGACGCTAGTGTTATTTGCACTGTGTATAGCAAAGGGAGCACAATAGTGACTCTTCTTACCAGAAAAAAATTCTTGCTCGTAGGACAAGAAACTGCATGTGATTCAACTCCATTTAGGACTGGGAAACAATTGCTAGCTCACTTTACAAGAAACACACTCTGCTTTTGAGAAAAGAGCACTCTTCTACTCAACTGTGTTTCCTTTGGGGTCTGAACAGTGAGCTTGCTCAGAACAAAAGAACTGTGCTTCCTACACACAGGGGCAATATCTAGTTCAACTCTGCTTAGGAAACTGACAAGAACAGTAGCTCCGCTTCAGTCCAATACACTGTATTGCTGGGAACAGACACCAGTGCTATTTGCACTGTGTGTGGCAATGCGAGCACAATAATGACTTTCCTTACCAGAAAAAAATTCTTGCTGGTAGGACCATAAACTGCATGGGATTCAACTCCATTTCTGACTGGGAAACAAACACTATCTCGCCTTATAAGAAACACACTCTGCTTTTGAGAAAAGAGCACTCTTCTACTCTAATGTGTTTTCTATGGGGTCCGAAAAGTGAGCTTGCTCAGAACAAAAGAACTGTGCTTCCTACACACATGGGCCATATCTAGTTCAACTCTGCTTAGGAAACTGACAAGAACAGTAGCTCCGCTTCAGTCCAATACACTGTACTTGCTGGGAACAGATGCCAGTGCTATTTGCCCTGTTTATGACAATGGGAGCGCAATAGTGACTCTTCTTACCAAAAAACATCTCTTGCTTGTAGGACCAGAAAATGCATGTATTTCAAATCCATTTAGGAATGGGAAACAAACGCTAGCTCGCCTTACAAGAAACACACTCTGCTTTTGAGAAAAGAGCACACTTCTACTCTACTGTTTTTCCTATAGGGCCAGAACAGTGAGTTTGCTCAGAACAAAAGAACTGTGCTTCCTACAAATACGGCCATATCTAATTCAATTATGCTTAGGAAACTGAAAAGAACAGTGGATCCTCTTCAGTCCAATACAGTGGGCATGCTGGGAACAGACTCCATTGTTATTTTCCCTGTGAATGACAATGGGAGCACAATAGTGACTCTTCTTGCCAGAAAACAACTCTTGCTCGTAGGACAAGAAACTGCATGTGATTCAACTCCATTTAGGACTGGGAAACAAATGCTAGCTTGCTTTACAAGAAACACACTCTGCTTTTGAGAAAAGAGCACTCTTCTACTCAACTGTGTTTCCTATGGGGTCTGAACAGTGAGCTTGCTCAGAACAAAATAACTGTGCGTCCTACACACAGAGGCAATATCTAGTTCAACTCTGCTTAGGAAACTGACAAGAACAGTAGCTCCTCTTCAGTCCAATACACTGTACTTGCTGGGAACAGACGCCAGTGCTATTTTCACTGTGTATGGCAATGCGAGCACAATAATGACTTTCCTTACCAGAAAACAACTCTTGCTCATAGGTCCAAAAACTGCATGTGATTCCACTCCATTTAGGACTGGGAAACAAACTCTAGCTCGCCTTACAAGTAACACACTCTGCTTTTGAGAAAAGAGCCCTCTTCTACTCTACTGTTTTTCCTATAGGGCCAGAACAGTGAGTTTGCTCAGAACAAAAGAACTGTGATTCCTACAAATACGGCCATATCTAGTTCAATTCTGCTTAGGAAACTGACAAGAACAGTAGATTCTTTTCAGTCCAATAAACTGTACTTGCTGGGAACAGACGCCAGTGCTATTTGGCCTGTGTATGACAATGGGAGCACAATAGTGACTCTTCTTACCAGAAAACAACTCTTGCTCGTAGGACAAGAAACTGCATGTGATTCAACTCCATTTAGGATTGGGAAACAAACGCTAGCTCGCCTACAAGAAACACACTCTGCTTTTGAGAAAAGAGCACTCTTCTACTCTACTGTGTATCCTATGGGGACCGAACAGTGAGCTTGCTCAGAACAACAGAACTGTGGTTCCTCCACACACGGGCCATACCTAGTTCAACTCTGCTTTGGAAACTGACAAGAACAGTAGCTCCTCTTCAGTCCAATAAACTGGACATGCAGGGAACAGACGCCAGTGCTATTTGTCCTCTGTATGACAATGGGAGCACAATAGTGACTCTTCTTATTAGAAAACACCTCTTGCTCGTAGGACCAGAAACTGCATGGGATTCAACTCCATTTCTGACTGGGAAACAAACACTAGCTCGCCTTACAAGAAACACACTCTGCTTTTGAGAAAAGAGCACTCTTCTACTCTACTGTATTTCCTATGTGGTCCGAACAGTGAGCTTGCTCAGAACAAAAGAACTGTGCTTCCTACACACAGGGGCCATATCTAGTTCAGCTCTGCTTAGGAAACTGACAAGAACAGTCCCTCCGCTTCAGTCCAATACACTGTACTTGCTGGAAACAGACGCCAGTGCTATTTGCCCTGTTTATGACAATGGGAGCGTGATAGTGACTCTTCTTACCAGAAAACAACTCTTGCTCTTAGGACCAGAAACTGCATGGGATTCAACTCCATTTCTGACTGGGAAACAAACACTAGCTCGCATTACAAGGAACACAGTCTCCTTTTGAGAAAAGAGCACTCTTCTACTCTAGTGTGTTTACTATGGGGTCCGAATAGTGAGCTTGCTCAGAACAAAAGAACTGTGCTTCTTACACACAGGGGCCATATCTAGTTCAACTCTGCTTAGGAAACTGACAAGAACAGTAGCTCCTCTTCAGTCCAATACACTGTACTTGCTGGGAACAGACGCGAGTGCCTTTGGCACTGTGTATGGAAATGGGAACGCAATAGTGACTTTCCTTACCAGAAACAGCTCTTGCTCGTAGGACCAAAAACTGCATGTGATTCAACTCCATTTAGGACTGGGAAACAAACGCTAGCTCGCCTTACAAGAAACACACTATGCTTTTGAGAAAAGAGCTCTCTTCTACTCTACTGTGTCTCCTATAGGGCCAGAACAGTGAGTTTGCTCAGAACAAAAGAACTGTGCTTCCTACAAATACGGCCATATCTAGTTCAATTCTGCTTAGGAAACTGACAAGAACAGTAGCTCCTCTTCAGTCCAATACACTGTACTTGCTGGGAACAGACGCGAGTGCCTTTGGCACTGTGTATGGAAATGGGAACGCAATAGTGACTTTCCTTACCAGAAACAGCTCTTGCTTGTAGGACCAAAAACTGCATGTGATTCAACTCCATTTAGGACTGGGAAACAAACACTAGCTCGCCATACAAGAAACACACTCTGCTTTTGAGGAAAGAGCACTCTTCTACTCTACTGTGTTTCCTATAGGACCAGAACAGTGAGCTTGCTCAGAACAAAAGAACTGTGCTTCATACAAATACTGCCATATCTAGTTCAATTCTGCTAAGGAAACTGAAAAGAACAGTAGATCCTCTTCAGTCCAATACACTGTACATGATGGGAACAGACGCCAGTGCTATTTGCCCTGTGTATGACAATGGGAGCACAATAGTGACTCTTCTTACCAGAAAACAACTCTTGTTCGTAGGACAATAAACTGCATGTGTTTCAACTCCATTTAGGACTGGGAAACAAACGCTAGCTCGCCTTACAAGAAACACACTCTGCTTTTGAGAAAAGAGCACTCTTCTATTCGACTGTGTTTCCTATGGGGTCCGAACAGTGAGCTTGCTCAGAACAAAAGAACTGTGCTTCCTACACACACGGGCCATATCTAGTTCAACTCTGCTTAGGAAACTGACAAGAACGGTAGCTCCTCTTCATTCCAATACAACGTAATAGCTGGGAACAGACGCGAGTGCTATTTGCACTGTGTATGGCAATAGGAGCACAATAGTGACTCTTCTTATCGGAAAACACGTCTTGCTGGTAGGACCAGAAACTGCATGGGATTCAACTCCATTTCTGACTGGGAAACAAACACTATCTCGCCTTATAAGAAACACACTCTGCTTTTGAGAAAAGAGCACTCTTCTACTCTACTGTGTTTCCTATGGAGTCCGAACAGTGAGCTTGCTCAGAACAAAAGAACTGTGCTTCCTACACACATGGGCCATATCTAGTTCAACTCTGCTTAGGAAACTGACAAGAACAGTAGCTCCTCTTCAGTCCAATACACTGTACTTGCTGGGAACAGACGTGAGTGCTATTTGCACTGTGTATGGCAAAGGGAGGGCAATAGTGACTTTCCTTATGAGAAAACAACTCTTGCTCCTAGGACCAAAAACTGCATGTGATTCAACTCCATTTAGGACTGGGAAACAAACGCTAGCTCGCCTTACAAGAAACACACTCTGCTTTTGAGAAAAGAGCACTCTTCTACTCTAATGTGTTTTCTATGGGGACCCAACACTGAGCTTGCTCAGAACAAAAGAACTGTGCTTCCTACACACAGGGGCCATATCTAGTTCAAGTCTGCTTATGAAACTGACAAGAACAGTAGATCCCCTTCA
Organism: Peromyscus eremicus; assembly: GCF_949786415.1. Lineage (NCBI taxonomy): Eukaryota > Metazoa > Chordata > Mammalia > Rodentia > Cricetidae > Peromyscus > Peromyscus eremicus. The sequence goes on from NW_026736063.1 coordinate 51,708, forward strand.
GTCCAATACACTGTACTTGCTGGGAACAGACGCGAGTGCTATTTGCACTGTGTATGGAAATGAGAGCGGAATAGTGACTTTCCTTACCAGAAAACAACTCTTGCTCGTAAAACCAATAACTGCATGTGATTCAACTCCATTTAGGACTGGAAAACAAACACTAGCTCGCCTTACAAGAAACACACTCTGCTTTTGAGAAAAGAGCACTCTTCTACTCTACTGTATTTCCTATGGGGTCCGAACAGTGAGCTTGCTGAGAACAAAAGAAATGTGCTTCCTACACACTTGGGCCATATCTAGTTCAACTCTGCTTAGGAAACTGAACAGAACAGTAGATCCTCTTCAGTCCAATACACTGTACATGCTGGGAACAGACGCCAGTGCTATTTGCCCTGTGCATGACACTGGGAGCGCAATAGTGACTCTTCTTACCAGAAAACAACTCTTGCTCGTAGGACCAAAAACAGGATGTGATTCAACTCCATTTAGGACTGGGAAACAAACGCCAGCTTGCCTTACAAGAAACACACTCTGCTTTTGAGAAAAGAGCACTCTTCTGCTCTACTGTGTTTCATATGGGGTCCGAACAGTGAGCTTGCTCAGAACAAAAGAACTGTGCTTCCTAACACACAGGGCATATCTAGTTCAACTCTGCTTAGGAAACTGAAAAGAACGGTAGCTCCTCTTCAGTCCAATACACTGTACTAGCTAAACAGACGAGAGTCCTATTTGTACTGTGTATAGAAATAGGAGTGCAATAGTGACTCTTCTTATCAGAAAAAAACACTTCCTCGTAGGAACAAAAACTGCATGGGATTCAACTCCATTTCTGACTGGGGAACAAACACTAGCTCGCCTTACAAGAAACACACTCTGCTTTTGAGAAAAGAGCACTCTTTTACTCTTCTGTGTTTCCTATGTGGTCCGAACATTGAGCTTGCTCAGAACAAAAGAACTGTGCTTCCCACACACAGGGGCCATATCTAGTTCAACTCTGCTTAGCAAACTGACAAGAACAGTAGCTCCGCTTCAGTCCAATACACTGTACTTCCTGGGAACAGATGCGAGTGCTATTTGCACTGTGTATGGAAATGGGAGCGCAATAGTGACTTTCCTTACCAGAAAACAACTCTTGCTCATAGGACCAAAAACTGCATGTGATTCAACTCCATTTAGGACTGGGAAACAAACGCTAGCTCGCCTTACAAGAAACACACTCTGCTTTTGAGAAAAGAGCACTCTTCTACTCTACTGTGTTTCCTACAGGGCCAGAACAGTGAGTTTGCTCAGAACAAAAGAACTGTGCTTCCTACAAATAGGGCCTTATCTAGTTCAATTCTGCTTAGGAAACTGACAAGAACAGTAGATCCTCTTCAGTCCAATACACTGTACATGCTGGGAACAGACGCCAGTGCTATTTGCCCTGTGTATGACAATGGGAGCGCAATAGTGACTCTTCTTACCAGAAAACAACTCTTGCTCATAGGACAAGAAACTGCATGTGATTCAACTCCATTTAGTACTGGGAAACAAACGCTAGCTCTCCTTACAAGAAACACACTCTGCTTTTGAGAAAAGAGCACTCTTCTACTCTACTGTGTTTCCTATGGGGTCCGAAAAGTGAGCTTGCTCAGAACAAAAGAACTGTGCTTCCTACACACAAGGGCCATATCTAGTTCAACTCTGCTTAGGAAACTGACAAGAACAGTAGCTCTGCTTCAGTCCAATACACTGTACTTGCTGGGAACAGATGCCAGTGCTATTTGCCCTGTTTATGACAATGGGAGCGCAATAGTGACTCTTCTTACCAGAAAACAACTCTTGCTCGTAGGACCAAAAACTGTATGTGATTCAACTCCATTTAGGACTGGGAAACAAACACTAGCTCGCCTTACAAGAAACACACTCTGCTTTTGAGAAAAGAGCACTCTTCTACTCTAATGTGTTTTCTATGGGGTCCGAACATTGAGCTTTTTCAGAACAAAAGAACTGTGCTTCCTACACACAGGGGCCATATCTAGTTCAGCTCTGCTTAGGAAACTGACAAGAACAGTCCCTCCGCTTCAGTCCAATACACTGTACTTGCTGGAAACAGACGCCAGTGCTATTTGCCCTGTTTATGAATGGGAGCGTGATAGTGACTCTTCTTACCAGAAAACAACTCTTGCTCTTAGGACCAGAAACTGCATGGGATTCAACTCCATTTCTGACTGGGAAACAAACACTAGCTCGCATTACAAGGAACACAGTCTCCTTTTGAGAAAAGAGCACTCTTCTACTCTAGTGTGTTTACTATGGGGTCAGAATAGTGAGCTTGCTCAGAACAAAAGAACTGTGCTTCCTACACACAGGGGCCATATCTAGTTCAACTCTGCTTAGGAAACTGACAAGAACAGTAGCTCCTCTTCAGTCCAATACACTGTACTTGCTGGGAACAGACGCGAGTGCCTTTGGCACTGTGTATGGAAATGGGAACGCAATAGTGACTTTCCTTACCAGAAACAGCTCTTGCTCGTAGGACCAAAAACTGCATGTGATTCAACTCCATTTAGGACTGGGAAACAAACGCTAGCTCGCCTTACAAGAAACACACTATGCTTTTGAGAAAAGAGCTCTCTTCTACTCTACTGTGTCTCCTATAGGGCCAGAACAGTGAGTTTGCTCAGAACAAAAGAACTGTGCTTCCTACAAATACGGCCATATCTAGTTCAATTCTGCTTAGGAAACTGACAAGAACAGTAGCTCCTCTTCAGTCCAATACACTGTACTTGCTGGGAACAGACGCGAGTGCCTTTGGCACTGTGTATGGAAATGGGAACGCAATAGTGACTTTCCTTACCAGAAACAGCTCTTGCTCGTAGGACCAAAAACTGCATGTGATTCAACTCCATTTAGGACTGGGAAACAAACACTAGCTCGCCATACAAGAAACACACTCTGCTTTTGAGGAAAGAGCACTCTTCTACTCTACTGTGTTTCCTATAGGACCAGAACAGTGAGCTTGCTCAGAACAAAAGAACTGTGCTTCATACAAATACTGCCATATCAAGTTCAATTCTGCTAAGGAAACTGAAAAGAACAGTAGATCCTCTTCAGTCCAATACACTGTACATGATGGGAACAGACGCCAGTGCTATTTGCCCTGTGTATGACAATGGGAGCACAATAGTGACTCTTCTTACCAGAAAACAAGTCTTGCTCGTAGGACAATAAACTGCATGTGTTTCAAGTCCATTTAGGACTGGGAAACAAACGCTAGCTCGCCTTACAAGAAACACACTCTGCTTTTGAGAAAAGAGCACTCTTCTGTTCGACTGTGTTTCCTATGGGGTCCGAACAGTGAGCTTGCTCAGAAAAAAAGAACTGTGCTTTCTACACACAGGGGCCATATCTAGTTCAACTCTGCTTAGGAAACTGACAAGAAGAGTAGCTCCTCTTCAGTCCAATACACTGTACTTGCTGGGAACAGACGTGAGTGCTATTTACACTGTATATGGCAATGGAAGCACAATAGTGACTTTTTTTAACCAGAAAACACGTCTTGCTCGTAGGACCAGAAACTGCATGGCATTCAACTCCATTTAGGACTGGGAAACAAACGCTACCTCGCCTTACAAGAAACACACTCTGCTTTTTAGAAAAGAGCACTCTTCTACTCTTCTGTGTTTCCTATGTGGTCCGAACAGTGAGCTTGCTCAGAACAAAAGAACTGTGCTTCCTACACTCAGGGGCCATATCTAGTTTTAATTTGCTTAGCAAACTGACAAGAACAGTAGCTCTGCTTCAGTCCAATACACTGTACTTGCTGGGAACAGATGCGAGTGCTATTTGCACTGTGTATGGAAATGGGAGCACAATAGTGACTTTCCTTACCAGAAAACAACTCTTGCACATAGGACCAAAAACTGCATGTGATTCAACTCCATTTAGGACTGGGAAACAAACGCTAGCTCGCCTTACAAGAAACACACTATGCTTTTGAGAAAAGAGCTCTCTTCTACTCTACTGTGTCTCCTATAGGGCCAGAACAGTGAGTTTGCTCAGAACAAAAGAACTGTGCTTCCTACAAATACGGCCATATCTAGTTCAATTCTGCTTAGGAAACTGACAAGAACAGTAGCTCCTCTTCAGTCCAATACACTGTAGTTGCTGGGAACAGACGCGAGTGCTATTTGCACTGTGAATGGCAAAGGGAGCGCAATAGTGACTTTCCTTACCAGAAAACAACTCTTGCTCATAGGACCAAAAACTGCATGTGATTCAACTCCATTTAGGACTGGGAAACAAACGCTAGCTCACCTTACAAGAAACATACTCTGCTTTTGAGAAAAGAGCACTCTTCTACTCTACTGTATTTCCTATGGGGTCCGAACAGTGAGCTTGCTCAGAACAAAAGAACTGTGCTTCCTACACACACGGGCCATATCTAGTTCAACTCTGCTTAGGAAACTGACAAGAACGGTAGCTCCTCTTCATTCCAATACACTGTAATAGCTGGGAACAGACGCGAGTGCTATTTGCACTGTATATGGCAATGGGAGCACAATAGTGACTTTTTTTAACCAGAAAACACCTCTTGCTCGTAGGACCAGAAACTGCATGGGATTCAACTCCATTTAGGACTGGGAAACAAACACTAGCTCGCCTTACAAGAAACACACTCTGCTTTTGAGAAAAGAGCACTCTTCTACTCTTCTGTGTTTCCTATGTGGTCCGAACAGTGAGCTTGCTCAGAACAAAAGAACTGTGCTTCCTACACACAGTGGCCATATCTAGTTTTAATTTGCTTAGCAAACTGACAAGAACAGTAGCTCTGCTTCAGTCCAATACACTGTACTTGCTGGGAACAGATGCGAGTGCTATTTGCACTGTGTATGGAAATGGGAGCACAATAGTGACTTTCCTTACCAGAAAACAACTCTTGCACATAGGACCAAAAACTGCATGTGATTCAACTCCATTTAGGACTGGGAAACAAACGCTAGCTCGCCTTACAAGAAACACACTATGCTTTTGAGAAAAGAGCTCTCTTCTACTCTACTGTGTCTCCTATAGGGCCAGAACAGTGAGTTTGCTCAGAACAAAAGAACTGTGCTTCCTACAAATACGGCCATATCTAGTTCAATTCTGCTTAGGAAACTGACAAGAACAGTAGCTCCTCTTCAGTCCAATACACTGTAGTTGCTGGGAACAGACGCGAGTGCTATTTGCACTGTGAATGGCAAAGGGAGCGCAATAGTGACTTTCCTTACCAGAAAACAACTCTTGCTCGTAGGACCAAAAACTGCATGTGATTCAACTCCATTTAGGACTGGGAAACAAACAGTAGCTCGCCTTACAAGAAACACACTCTGCTTTTGAGAAAAGAGCACTCTTCTACTCTAATGTGTTTTCTATGGGGTCCGAACATTGAGCTTGCTCAGAACAAAAAACTGTGCTTCCTACACACAGGGGCCATATCTAGTTCAGCTCTGCTTAGGAAACTGACAAGAACAGTAGCTCCGCTTCAGTCCAATACACTGAACTTGCTGGGAACAGACGCCAGTTCTATTTGCCCTGTGTATGACAATGGGAGCGCAATAGTGACTCTTCTTACCAGAAAACAACTCTTGCTCATAGGACAAGAAACTGCATGTGATTCAACTCCATTTAGGATTGGGAAACAAACGCTAGCTCGCCTTACAAGAAACACACTCTGCTTTTGAGAAAAGAGCACTCTTCTACTCTACTGTGTTTCCTATGGGGTCCGAACAGTGAGCTTGCTCAGAACAAATAATTGTGCTTCCTACACACAGGGGCCCTATCTAGTTAAACTCTGCTTAGGAAACTGACAAGAACAGAAGCTCCTCTTCAGTGCAATACACTGTACTTGCTAGGAACAGACGCTAGTGTCATTTGCACTGTGTATAGCAAAGGGAGCACAATAGTGACTCTTCTTACCAGAAAAAAATTCTTGCTCGTAGGACAAGAAACTGCATGTGATTCAACTCCATTTAGGACTGGGAAACAATTGCTAGCTCACTTTACAAGAAACACACTCTGCTTTTGAGAAAAGAGCACTCTTCTACTCAACTGTGTTTCCTTTGGGGTCTGAACAGTGAGCTTGCTCAGAACAAAAGAACTGTGCTTCCTACACACAGAGGCAATATCTAGTTCAACTCTGCTTAGGAAACTGACAAGAACAGTAGCTCCGCTTCAGTCCAATACACTGTATTGCTGGGAACAGACACCAGTGCTATTTGCACTGTGTGTGGCAATGCGAGCACAATAATGACTTTCCTTACCAGAAAACAACTCTTGCTCATAGGACCAAAAACTGCATGTGATTCAACTCCATTTAGGACTGGGAAACAAACGCTAGCTCACCTTACAAGAAACATACTCTGCTTTTGAGAAAAGAGCACTCTTCTACTCTACTGTATTTCCTATGGGGTCCGAACAGTGAGCTTGCTCAGAACAAAAGAACTGTGCTTCCTACACACACGGGCCATATCTAGTTCAACTCTGCTTAGGAAACTGACAAGAACGGTAGCTCCTCTTCATTCCAATACACTGTAATAGCTGGGAACAGACGCGAGTGCTATTTGCACTGTGTATGGCAATAGGAGCACAATAGTGACTCTTCTTATCGGAAAACACGTCTTGCTGGTAGGACCAGAAACTGCATGGGATTCAACTCCATTTCTGACTGGGAAACAAACACTATCTCGCCTTATAAGAAACACACTCTGCTTTTGAGAAAAGAGCACTCTTCTACTCTAATGTGTTTTCTATGGGGTCCAAAAAGTGAGCTTGCTCAGAACAAAAGAACTGTGCTTCCTACACACAGGGGCCATATCTAGTTCAACTCTGCTTAGGAAACTGACAAGAACAGTAGCTCCGCTTCAGTCCAATACACTGTACTTGCTGGGAACAGATGCCAGTGCTATTTGCCCTGTTTATGAAAATGGGAGCGCAATAGTGACTCTTCTTACCAAAAAACATCTCTTGCTTGTAGGACCAGAAAATGCATGTATTTCAAATCCATTTAGGAATGGGAAACAAACGCTAGCTCGCCTTACAAGAAACACACTCTGCTTTTGAGAAAAGAGCACACTTCTACTCTACTGTTTTTCCTATAGGGCCAGAACAGTGAGTTTGCTCAGAACAAAAGAACTGTGCTTCCTACAAATACGGCCATATCTAGTTCAATTATGCTTAGGAAACTGAAAAGAACAGTGGATCCTCTTCAGTCCAATACAGTGTGCATGCTGGGAACAGACTCCATTGTTATTTTCCCTGTGAATGACAATGGGAGCACAATAGTGACTCTTCTTGCCAGAAAACAACTCTTGCTCGTAGGACAAGAAACTGCATGTGATTCAACTCCATTTAGGACTGGGAAACAAATGCTAGCTTGCTTTACAAGAAACACACTCTGCTTTTGAGAAAAGAGCACTCTTCTACTCAACTGTGTTTCCTATGGGGTCTGAACAGTGAGCTTGCTCAGAACAAAATAACTGTGCGTCCTACACACAGAGGCAATATCTAGTTCAACTCTGCTTAGGAAACTGACAAGAACAGTAGCTCCTCTTCAGTCCAATACACTGTACTTGCTGGGAACAGACGCCAGTGCTATTTTCACTGTGTATGGCAATGCGAGCACAATAATGACTTTCCTTACCAGAAAACAACTCTTGCTCATAGGACCAAAAACTGCATGTGATTCAACTCCATTTAAGACTGGGAAACAAACTCTAGCTCGCCTTACAAGTAACACACTCTGCTTTTGAGAAAAGAGCCCTCTTCTACTCTACTGTTTTTCCTATAGGGCCAGAACAGTGAGTTTGCTCAGAACAAAAGAACTGTGATTCCTACAAATACGGCCATATCTAGTTCAATTCTGCTTAGGAAACTGACAAGAACAGTAGATTCTTTTCAGTCCAATAAACTGTACTTGCTGGGAACAGACGCCAGTGCTATTTGGCCTGTGTATGACAATGGGAGCACAATAGTGACTCTTCTTACCAGAAAACAACTCTTGCTCGTAGGACTAGAAACTGCATGTGATTCAACTCCATTTAGGATTGGGAAACAAACGCTAGCTCGCCTACAAGAAACACACTCTGCTTTTGAGTAAAGAGCACTCTTCTACTCTACTGTGTATCCTATGGGGACCGAACAGTGAGCTTGCTCAGAACAACAGAACTGTGGTTCCTCCACACACGGGCCATACCTAGTTCAACTCTGCTTAGGAAACTGACAAGAACAGTAGCTCCTCTTCAGTCCAATAAACTGGACATGCAGGGAACAGACGCCAGTGCTATTTGTCCTCTGTATGACAATGGGAGCACAATAGTGACTCTTCTCATTAGAAAACACCTCTTGCTCGTAGGACCAGAAACTGCATGGGATTCAACTCCATTTCTGACTGGGAAACAAACACTAGCTCGCCTTACAAGAAACACACTCTGCTTTTGAGAAAAGAGCACTCTTCTACTCTACTGTATTTCCTATGTGGTCCGAACAGTGAGCTTGCTCAGAACAAAAGAACTGTGCTTCCTACACACAGGGGCCATATCTAGTTCAACTCTGCTTAGGAAACTGACAAGAACAGTAGCTCCTCTTCAGTCAAATACACTGTAATAGCTGGGAACAGACACGAGTGCTATTTGCACTGTGTATGGCAATTGGAGCACAATAGTGACTCTTCTTATAAGAAAACACCTCTTGCTGGTAGGACCAGAAACTGCATGGGATTCAACTCCATTTCTTACTGGGAAACAAACACTAGCTCGCCTTACAAGAAACACACTCTGCTTTTGAGAAAAGAGCACTCTTCTACTCTACTGTGTTTCCTATGGGGTCCGAACAGTGAGCTTGCTCAGAACAAATAATTGTGCTTCCTACACACAGGGGCCCTATCTAGTTAAACTCTGCTTAGGAAACTGACAAGAACAGAAGCTCCTCTTCAGTGCAATACACTGTACTTGCTAGGAACAGACGCTAGTGTCATTTGCACTGTGTATAGCAAAGGGAGCACAATAGTGACTCTTCTTACCAGAAAAAAATTCTTGCTCGTAGGACAAGAAACTGCATGTGATTCAACTCCATTTAGGACTGGGAAACAATTGCTAGCTCACTTTACAAGAAACACACTCTGCTTTTGAGAAAAGAGCACTCTTCTACTCAACTGTGTTTCCTTTGGGGTCTGAACAGTGAGCTTGCTCAGAACAAAAGAACTGTGCTTCCTACACACAGAGGCAATATCTAGTTCAACTCTGCTTAGGAAACTGACAAGAACAGTAGCTCCGCTTCAGTCCAATACACTGTATTGCTGGGAACAGACACCAGTGCTATTTGCACTGTGTGTGGCAATGCGAGCACAATAATGACTTTCCTTACCAGAAAACAACTCTTGCTCATAGGACCAAAAACTGCATGTGATTCAACTCCATTTAGGACTGGGAAACAAACGCTAGCTCACCTTACAAGAAACATACTCTGCTTTTGAGAAAAGAGCACTCTTCTACTCTACTGTATTTCCTATGGGGTCCGAACAGTGAGCTTGCTCAGAACAAAAGAACTGTGCTTCCTACACACACGGGCCATATCTAGTTCAACTCTGCTTAGGAAACTGACAAGAACGGTAGCTCCTCTTCATTCCAATACACTGTAATAGCTGGGAACAGACGCGAGTGCTATTTGCACTGTGTATGGCAATAGGAGCACAATAGTGACTCTTCTTATCGGAAAACACGTCTTGCTGGTAGGACCAGAAACTGCATGGGATTCAACTCCATTTCTGACTGGGAAACAAACACTATCTCGCCTTATAAGAAACACACTCTGCTTTTGAGAAAAGAGCACTCTTCTACTCTAATGTGTTTTCTATGGGGTCCAAAAAGTGAGCTTGCTCAGAACAAAAGAACTGTGCTTCCTACACACAGGGGCCATATCTAGTTCAACTCTGCTTAGGAAACTGACAAGAACAGTAGCTCCGCTTCAGTCCAATACACTGTACTTGCTGGGAACAGATGCCAGTGCTATTTGCCCTGTTTATGAAAATGGGAGCGCAATAGTGACTCTTCTTACCAAAAAACATCTCTTGCTTGTAGGACCAGAAAATGCATGTATTTCAAATCCATTTAGGAATGGGAAACAAACGCTAGCTCGCCTTACAAGAAACACACTCTGCTTTTGAGAAAAGAGCACACTTCTACTCTACTGTTTTTCCTATAGGGCCAGAACAGTGAGTTTGCTCAGAACAAAAGAACTGTGCTTCCTACAAATACGGCCATATCTAGTTCAATTATGCTTAGGAAACTGAAAAGAACAGTGGATCCTCTTCAGTCCAATACAGTGTGCATGCTGGGAACAGACTCCATTGTTATTTTCCCTGTGAATGACAATGGGAGCACAATAGTGACTCTTCTTGCCAGAAAACAACTCTTGCTCGTAGGACAAGAAACTGCATGTGATTCAACTCCATTTAGGACTGGGAAACAAATGCTAGCTTGCTTTACAAGAAACACACTCTGCTTTTGAGAAAAGAGCACTCTTCTACTCAACTGTGTTTCCTATGGGGTCTGAACAGTGAGCTTGCTCAGAACAAAATAACTGTGCGTCCTACACACAGAGGCAATATCTAGTTCAACTCTGCTTAGGAAACTGACAAGAACAGTAGCTCCTCTTCAGTCCAATACACTGTACTTGCTGGGAACAGACGCCAGTGCTATTTTCACTGTGTATGGCAATGCGAGCACAATAATGACTTTCCTTACCAGAAAACAACTCTTGCTCATAGGACCAAAAACTGCATGTGATTCAACTCCATTTAAGACTGGGAAAAAAACTCTAGCTCGCCTTACAAGTAACACACTCTGCTTTTGAGAAAAGAGCCCTCTTCTACTCTACTGTTTTTCCTATAGGGCCAGAACAGTGAGTTTGCTCAGAACAAAAGAACTGTGATTCCTACAAATACGGCCATATCTAGTTCAATTCTGCTTAGGAAACTGACAAGAACAGTAGATTCTTTTCAGTCCAATAAACTGTACTTGCTGGGAACAGACGCCAGTGCTATTTGGCCTGTGTATGACAATGGGAGCACAATAGTGACTCTTCTTACCAGAAAACAACTCTTGCTCGTAGGACTAGAAACTGCATGTGATTCAACTCCATTTAGGATTGGGAAACAAACGCTAGCTCGCCTACAAGAAACACACTCTGCTTTTGAGTAAAGAGCACTCTTCTACTCTACTGTGTATCCTATGGGGACCGAACAGTGAGCTTGCTCAGAACAACAGAACTGTGGTTCCTCCACACACGGGCCATACCTAGTTCAACTCTGCTTAGGAAACTGACAAGAACAGTAGCTCCTCTTCAGTCCAATAAACTGGACATGCAGGGAACAGACGCCAGTGCTATTTGTCCTCTGTATGACAATGGGAGCACAATAGTGACTCTTCTCATTAGAAAACACCTCTTGCTCGTAGGACCAGAAACTGCATGGGATTCAACTCCATTTCTGACTGGGAAACAAACACTAGCTCGCCTTACAAGAAACACACTCTGCTTTTGAGAAAAGAGCACTCTTCTACTCTACTGTATTTCCTATGTGGTCCGAACAGTGAGCTTGCTCAGAACAAAAGAACTGTGCTTCCTACACACAGGGGCCATATCTAGTTCAACTCTGCTTAGGAAACTGACAAGAACAGTAGCTCCTCTTCAGTCAAATACACTGTAATAGCTGGGAACAGACACGAGTGCTATTTGCACTGTGTATGGCAATTGGAGCACAATAGTGACTCTTCTTATAAGAAAACACCTCTTGCTGGTAGGACCAGAAACTGCATGGGATTCAACTCCATTTCTTACTGGGAAACAAACACTAGCTCGCCTTATAAGAAACACACTCTGCTTTTGAGAAAAGAGCACTCTTCTACTCTACTGTGTTTCCTATGGGGTCCGAAAAGTGAGCTTGCTCAGAACAAAAGAACTGTGCTTCCTACACACAAGGGCCATATCTAGTTCAACTCTGCTTAGGAAACTGACAAGAACAGTAGCTCCGCTTCAGTCCAATACACTGTACTTGCTGGGAACAGATGCCAGTGCTATTTGCCCTGTTTATGACAATGGGAGCGCAATAGTGACTCTTCTTACCAGAAAACAACTCTTGCTCGTAGGACCAAAAACTGTATGTGATTCAACTCCATTTAGGACTGGGAAACAAACACTAGCTCGCCTTACAAGAAACACACTCTGCTTTTGAGAAAAGAGCACTCTTCTACTCTAATGTGTTTTCTATGGGGTCCGAACATTGAGCTTTTTCAGAACAAAAGAACTGTGCTTCCTACACACAGGGGCCATATCTAGTTCAGCTCTGCTTAGGAAACTGACAAGAACAGTCCCTCCGCTTCAGTCCAATACACTGTACTTGCTGGAAACAGACGCCAGTGCTATTTGCCCTGTTTATGACAATGGGAGCGTGATAGTGACTCTTCTTACCAGAAAACAACTCTTGCTCTTAGGACCAGAAACTGCATGGGATTCAACTCCATTTCTGACTGGGAAACAAACACTAGCTCGCATTACAAGGAACACAGTCTCCTTTTGAGAAAAGAGCACTCTTCTACTCTAGTGTGTTTACTATGGGGTCCGAATAGTGAGCTTGCTCAGAACAAAAGAACTGTGCTTCCTACACACAGGGGCCATATCTAGTTCAACTCTGCTTAGGAAACTGACAAGAACAGTAGCTCCTCTTCAGTCCAATACACTGTACTTGCTGGGAACAGACGCGAGTGCCTTTGGCACTGTGTATGGAAATGGGAACGCAATAGTGACTTTCCTTACCAGAAACAGCTCTTGCTCGTAGGACCAAAAACTGCATGTGATTCAACTCCATTTAGGACTGGGAAACAAACACTAGCTCGCCATACAAGAAACACACTCTGCTTTTGAGGAAAGAGCACTCTTCTACTCTACTGTGTTTCCTATAGGACCAGAACAGTGAGCTTGCTCAGAACAAAAGAACTGTGCTTCATACAAATACTGCCATATCTAGTTCAATTCTGCTAAGGAAACTGAAAAGAACAGTAGATCCTCTTCAGTCCAATACACTGTACATGATGGGAACAGACGCCAGTGCTATTTGCCCTGTGTATGACAATGGGAGCACAATAGTGACTCTTCTTACCAGAAAACAACTCTTGCTCGTAGGACAATAAACTGCATGTGTTTCAACTCCATTTAGGACTGGGAAACAAACGCTAGCTCGCCTTACAAGAAACACACTCTGCTTTTGAGAAAAGAGCACTCTTCTATTCGACTGTGTTTCCTATGGGGTCCGAACAGTGAGCTTGCTCAGAAAAAAAGAACTGTGCTTTCTACACACAGGGGCCATATCTAGTTCAACTCTGCTTAGGAAACTGACAAGAACAGTAGCTCCTCTTCAGTCCAATACACTGTACTTGCTGGGAACAGACGTGAGTGCTATTTACACTGTATATGGCAATGGGAGCACAATAGTGACTTTTTTTAACCAGAAAACACCTCTTGCTCGTAGGACCAGAAACTGCATGGCATTCAACTCCATTTAGGACTGGGAAACAAACACTAGCTCGCCTTACAAGAAACACACTCTGCTTTTGAGAAAAGAGCACTCTTCTACTCTTCTGTGTTTCCTATGTGGTCCGAATAGTGAGCTTGCTCAGAACAAAAGAACTGTGCTACCTACACACAGGGGCCATATCTAGTTTTAATTTGCTTAGCAAACTGACAAGAACAGTAGCTCTGCTTCAGTCCAATACACTGTACTTGCTGGGAACAGATGCGAGTGCTATTTGCACTGTGTATGGAAATGGGAGCACAATAGTGACTTTCCTTACCAGAAAACAACTCTTGCACATAGGACCAAAAACTGCATGTGATTCAACTCCATTTAGGACTGGGAAACAAACGCTAGCTCGCCTTACAAGAAACACACTATGCTTTTGAGAAAAGAGCTCTCTTCTACTCTACTGTGTCTCCTATAGGGCCAGAAGAGTGAGTTTGCTCAGAACAAAAGAACTGTGCTTCCTACAAATACGGCCATATCTAGTTCAATTCTGCTTAGGAAACTGACAAGAACAGTAGCTCCTCTTCAGTCCAATACACTGTAGTTGCTGGGAACAGACGCGAGTGCTATTTGCACTGTGAATGGCAAAGGGAGCGCAATAGTGACTTTCCTTACCAGAAAACAACTCTTGCTCGTAGGACCAAAAACTGCATGTGATTCAACTCCATTTAGGACTGGGAAACAAACAGTAGCTCGCCTTACAAGAAACACACTCTGCTTTTGAGAAAAGAGCACTCTTCTACTCTAATGTGTTTTCTATGGGGTCCGAACATTGAGCTTGCTCAGAACAAAAAACTGTGCTTCCTACACACAGGGGCCATATCTAGTTCAGCTCTGCTTAGGAAACTGACAAGAACAGTAGCTCCGCTTCAGTCCAATACACTGAACTTGCTGGGAACAGACGCCAGTTCTATTTGCCCTGTGTATGACAATGGGAGCGCAATAGTGACTCTTCTTACCAGAAAACAACTCTTGCTCATAGGACAAGAAACTGCATGTGATTCAACTCCATTTAGGATTGGGAAACAAACGCTAGCTCGCCTTACAAGAAACACACTCTGCTTTTGAGAAAAGAGCACTCTTCTACTCTACTGTGTTTCCTATGGGGTCCGAACAGTGAGCTTGCTCAGAACAAATAATTGTGCTTCCTACACACAGGGGCCCTATCTAGTTAAACTCTGCTTAGGAAACTGACAAGAACAGAAGCTCCTCTTCAGTGCAATACACTGTACTTGCTAGGAACAGACGCTAGTGTCATTTGCACTGTGTATAGCAAAGGGAGCACAATAGTGACTCTTCTTACCAGAAAAAAATTCTTGCTCGTAGGACAAGAAACTGCATGTGATTCAACTCCATTTAGGACTGGGAAACAATTGCTAGCTCACTTTACAAGAAACACACTCTGCTTTTGAGAAAAGAGCACTCTTCTACTCTTCTGTGTTTCCTATGTGGTCCGAACAGTGAGCTTGCTCAGAACAAAAGAACTGTGCTTCCTACACACAGGGGCCATATCTAGTTTTAATTTGCTTAGCAAACTGACAAGAACAGTAGCTCTGCTTCAGTCCAATACACTGTACTTGCTGGGAACAGATGCGAGTGCTATTTGCACTGTGTATGGAAATGGGAGCACAATAGTGACTTTCCTTACCAGAAAACAACTCTTGCACATAGGACCAAAAACTGCATGTGATTCAACTCCATTTAGGACTGGGAAACAAACGCTAGCTCGCCTTACAAGAAACACACTATGCTTTTGAGAAAAGAGCTCTCTTCTACTCTACTGTGTCTCCTATAGGGCCAGAAGAGTGAGTTTGCTCAGAACAAAAGAACTGTGCTTCCTACAAATACGGCCATATCTAGTTCAATTCTGCTTAGGAAACTGACAAGAACAGTAGCTCCTCTTCAGTCCAATACACTGTAGTTGCTGGGAACAGACGCGAGTGCTATTTGCACTGTGAATGGCAAAGGGAGCGCAATAGTGACTTTCCTTACCAGAAAACAACTCTTGCTCGTAGGACCAAAAACTGCATGTGATTCAACTCCATTTAGGACTGGGAAACAAACAGTAGCTCGCCTTACAAGAAACACACTCTGCTTTTGAGAAAAGAGCACTCTTCTACTCTAATGTGTTTTCTATGGGGTCCGAACATTGAGCTTGCTCAGAACAAAAAACTGTGCTTCCTACACACAGGGGCCATATCTAGTTCAGCTCTGCTTAGGAAACTGACAAGAACAGTAGCTCCGCTTCAGTCCAATACACTGAACTTGCTGGGAACAGACGCCAGTTCTATTTGCCCTGTGTATGACAATGGGAGCGCAATAGTGACTCTTCTTACCAGAAAACAACTCTTGCTCATAGGACAAGAAACTGCATGTGATTCAACTCCATTTAGGATTGGGAAACAAACGCTAGCTCGCCTTACAAGAAACACACTCTGCTTTTGAGAAAAGAGCACTCTTCTACTCTACTGTGTTTCCTATGGGGTCCGAACAGTGAGCTTGCTCAGAACAAATAATTGTGCTTCCTACACACAGGGGCCCTATCTAGTTAAACTCTGCTTAGGAAACTGACAAGAACAGAAGCTCCTCTTCAGTGCAATACACTGTACTTGCTAGGAACAGACGCTAGTGTCATTTGCACTGTGTATAGCAAAGGGAGCACAATAGTGACTCTTCTTACCAGAAAAAAATTCTTGCTCGTAGGACAAGAAACTGCATGTGATTCAACTCCATTTAGGACTGGGAAACAATTGCTAGCTCACTTTACAAGAAACACACTCTGCTTTTGAGAAAAGAGCACTCTTCTACTCAACTGTGTTTCCT
Source organism: Peromyscus eremicus (assembly GCF_949786415.1). Lineage (NCBI taxonomy): Eukaryota > Metazoa > Chordata > Mammalia > Rodentia > Cricetidae > Peromyscus > Peromyscus eremicus. The sequence continues at coordinate 68,125 of NW_026736063.1, forward strand.
TTGGGGTCTGAACAGTGAGCTTGCTCAGAACAAAAGAACTGTGCTTCCTACACACAGAGGCAATATCTAGTTCAACTCTGCTTAGGAAACTGACAAGAACAGTAGCTCCGCTTCAGTCCAATACACTGTATTGCTGGGAACAGACACCAGTGCTATTTGCACTGTGTGTGGCAATGCGAGCACAATAATGACTTTCCTTACCAGAAAACAACTCTTGCTCATAGGACCAAAAACTGCATGTGATTCAACTCCATTTAGGACTGGGAAACAAACGCTAGCTCACCTTACAAGAAACATACTCTGCTTTTGAGAAAAGAGCACTCTTCTACTCTACTGTATTTCCTATGGGGTCCGAACAGTGAGCTTGCTCAGAACAAAAGAACTGTGCTTCCTACACACACGGGCCATATCTAGTTCAACTCTGCTTAGGAAACTGACAAGAACGGTAGCTCCTCTTCATTCCAATACACTGTAATAGCTGGGAACAGACGCGAGTGCTATTTGCACTGTGTATGGCAATAGGAGCACAATAGTGACTCTTCTTATCGGAAAACACGTCTTGCTGGTAGGACCAGAAACTGCATGGGATTCAACTCCATTTCTGACTGGGAAACAAACACTATCTCGCCTTATAAGAAACACACTCTGCTTTTGAGAAAAGAGCACTCTTCTACTCTAATGTGTTTTCTATGGGGTCCAAAAAGTGAGCTTGCTCAGAACAAAAGAACTGTGCTTCCTACACACAGGGGCCATATCTAGTTCAACTCTGCTTAGGAAACTGACAAGAACAGTAGCTCCGCTTCAGTCCAATACACTGTACTTGCTGGGAACAGATGCCAGTGCTATTTGCCCTGTTTATGACAATGGGACCGCAATAGTGACTCTTCTTACCAAAAAACATCTCTTGCTTGTAGGACCAGAAAATGCATGTATTTCAAATCCATTTAGGAATGGGAAACAAACGCTAGCTCGCCTTACAAGAAACACACTCTGCTTTTGAGAAAAGAGCACACTTCTACTCTACTGTTTTTCCTATAGGGCCAGAACAGTGAGTTTGCTCAGAACAAAAGAACTGTGCTTCCTACAAATACGGCCATATCTAGTTCAATTATGCTTAGGAAACTGAAAAGAACAGTGGATCCTCTTCAGTCCAATACAGTGTGCATGCTGGGAACAGACTCCATTGTTATTTTCCCTGTGAATGACAATGGGAGCACAATAGTGACTCTTCTTGCCAGAAAACAACTCTTGCTCGTAGGACAAGAAACTGCATGTGATTCAACTCCATTTAGGACTGGGAAACAAATGCTAGCTTGCTTTACAAGAAACACACTCTGCTTTTGAGAAAAGAGCACTCTTCTACTCAACTGTGTTTCCTATGGGGTCTGAACAGTGAGCTTGCTCAGAACAAAATAACTGTGCGTCCTACACACAGAGGCAATATCTAGTTCAACTCTGCTTAGGAAACTGACAAGAACAGTAGCTCCTCTTCAGTCCAATACACTGTACTTGCTGGGAACAGACGCCAGTGCTATTTTCACTGTGTATGGCAATGCGAGCACAATAATGACTTTCCTTACCAGAAAACAACTCTTGCTCATAGGACCAAAAACTGCATGTGATTCAACTCCATTTAAGACTGGGAAACAAACTCTAGCTCGCCTTACAAGTAACACACTCTGCTTTTGAGAAAAGAGCCCTCTTCTACTCTACTGTTTTTCCTATAGGGCCAGAACAGTGAGTTTGCTCAGAACAAAAGAACTGTGATTCCTACAAATACGGCCATATCTAGTTCAATTCTGCTTAGGAAACTGACAAGAACAGTAGATTCTTTTCAGTCCAATAAACTGTACTTGCTGGGAACAGACGCCAGTGCTATTTGGCCTGTGTATGACAATGGGAGCACAATAGTGACTCTTCTTACCAGAAAACAACTCTTGCTCGTAGGACAAGAAACTGCATGTGATTCAACTCCATTTAGGATTGGGAAACAAACGCTAGCTCGCCTACAAGAAACACACTCTGCTTTTGAGAAAAGAGCACTCTTCTACTCTACTGTGTATCCTATGGGGACCGAACAGTGAGCTTGCTCAGAACAACAGAACTGTGGTTCCTCCACACACGGGCCATACCTAGTTCAACTCTGCTTAGGAAACTGACAAGAACAGTAGCTCCTCTTCAGTCCAATAAACTGGACATGCAGGGAACAGACGCCAGTGCTATTTGTCCTCTGTATGACAATGGGAGCACAATAGTGACTCTTCTCATTAGAAAACACCTCTTGCTCGTAGGACCAGAAACTGCATGGGATTCAACTCCATTTCTGACTGGGAAACAAACACTAGCTCGCCTTACAAGAAACACACTCTGCTTTTGAGAAAAGAGCACTCTTCTACTCTACTGTATTTCCTATGTGGTCCGAACAGTGAGCTTGCTCAGAACAAAAGAACTGTGCTTCCTACACACAGGGGCCATATCTAGTTCAACTCTGCTTAGGAAACTGACAAGAACAGTAGCTCCTCTTCAGTCAAATACACTGTAATAGCTGGGAACAGACACGAGTGCTATTTGCACTGTGTATGGCAATTGGAGCACAATAGTGACTCTTCTTATAAGAAAACACATCTTGCTGGTAGGACCAGAAACTGCATGGGATTCAACTCCATTTCTTACTGGGAAACAAACACTAGCTCACCTTATAAGAAACACACTCTGCTTTTGAGAAAAGAGCACTCTTCTACTCTACTGTGTTTCCTATGGGGTCCGAAAAGTGAGCTTGCTCAGAACAAAAGAACTGTGCTTCCTACACACAAGGGCCATATCTAGTTCAACTCTGCTTAGGAAACTGACAAGAACAGTAGCTCCGCTTCAGTCCAATACACTGTACTTGCTGGGAACAGATGCCAGTGCTATTTGCCCTGTTTATGACAATGGGAGCGCAATAGTGACTCTTCTTACCAGAAAACAACTCTTGCTCGTAGGACCAAAAACTGTATGTGATTCAACTCCATTTAGGACTGGGAAACAAACACTAGCTCGCCTTACAAGAAACACACTCTGCTTTTGAGAAAAGAGCACTCTTCTACTCTAATGTGTTTTCTATGGGGTCCGAACTTTGAGCTTTTTCAGAACAAAAGAACTGTGCTTCCTACACACAGGGGCCATATCTAGTTCAGCTCTGCTTAGGAAACTGACAAGAACAGTCCCTCCGCTTCAGTCCAATACACTGTACTTGCTGGAAACAGACGCCAGTGCTATTTGCCCTGTTTATGACAATGGGAGCGTGATAGTGACTCTTCTTACCAGAAAACAACTCTTGCTCTTAGGACCAGAAACTGCATGGGATTCAACTCCATTTCTGACTGGGAAACAAACACTAGCTCGCGTTACAAGGAACACAGTCTCCTTTTGAGAAAAGAGCACTCTTCTACTCTAGTGTGTTTACTATGGGGTCCGAATAGTGAGCTTGCTCAGAACAAAAGAACTGTGCTTCCTACACACAGGGGCCATATCTAGTTCAACTCTGCTTAGGAAACTGACAAGAACAGTAGCTCCTCTTCAGTCAAATACACTGTACTTGCTGGGAACAGACGCGAGTGCCTTTGGCACTGTGTATGGAAATGGGAACGCAATAGTGACTTTCCTTACCAGAAACAGCTCTTGCTCGTAGGACCAAAAACTGCATGTGATTCAACTCCATTTAGGACTGGGAAACAAACACTAGCTCGCCATACAAGAAACACACTCTGCTTTTGAGGAAAGAGCACTCTTCTACTCTACTGTGTTTCCTATAGGACCAGAACAGTGAGCTTGCTCAGAACAAAAGAACTGTGCTTCATACAAATACTGCCATATCTAGTTCAATTCTGCTAAGGAAACTGAAAAGAACAGTAGATCCTCTTCAGTCCAATACACTGTACATGATGGGAACAGACGCCAGTGCTATTTGCCCTGTGTATGACAATGGGAGCACAATAGTGACTCTTCTTACCAGAAAACAACTCTTGCTCGTAGGACAATAAACTGCATGTGTTTCAACTCCATTTAGGACTGGGAAACAAACGCTAGCTCGCCTTACAAGAAACACACTCTGCTTTTGAGAAAAGAGCACTCTTCTATTCGACTGTGTTTCCTATGGGGTCCGAACAGTGAGCTTGCTCAGAAAAAAAGAACTGTGCTTTCTACACACAGGGGCCATATCTAGTTCAACTCTGCTTAGGAAACTGACAAGAACAGTAGCTCCTCTTCAGTCCAATACACTGTACTTGCTGGGAACAGACGTGAGTGCTATTTACACTGTATATGGCAATGGGAGCACAATAGTGACTTTTTTTAACCAGAAAACACCTCTTGCTCGTAGGACCAGAAACTGCATGGGATTCAACTCCATTTAGGACTGGGAAACAAACACTAGCTCGCCTTACAAGAAACACACTCTGCTTTTGAGAAAAGAGCACTCTTCTACTCTTCTGTGTTTCCTATGTGGTCCGAACAGTGAGCTTGCTCAGAACAAAAGAACTGTGCTTCCTACACACAGGGGCCATATCTAGTTTTAATTTGCTTAGCAAACTGACAAGAACAGTAGCTCTGCTTCAGTCCAATACACTGTACTTGCTGGGAACAGATGCGAGTGCTATTTGCACTGTGTATGGAAATGGGAGCACAATAGTGACTTTCCTTACCAGAAAACAACTCTTGCACATAGGACCAAAAACTGCATGTGATTCAACTCCATTTAGGACTGGGAAACAAACGCTAGCTCGCCTTACAAGAAACACACTATGCTTTTGAGAAAAGAGCTCTCTTCTACTCTACTGTGTCTCCTATAGGGCCAGAACAGTGAGTTTGCTCAGAACAAAAGAACTGTGCTTCCTACAAATACGGCCATATCTAGTTCAATTCTGCTTAGGAAACTGACAAGAACAGTAGCTCCTCTTCAGTCCAATACACTGTAGTTGCTGGGAACAGACGCGAGTGCTATTTGCACTGTGAATGGCAAAGGGAGCGCAATAGTGACTTTCCTTACCAGAAAACAACTCTTGCTCATAGGACCAAAAACTGCATGTGATTCAACTCCATTTAGGACTGGGAAACAAACACTAGCTCGCCTTACAAGAAACACACTCTGTTTTTGAGAAAAGAGCAGTCTTCTATTCTCCTGTGGTTCATATGGGGTCCGAACATTGAGCTTGCTCAGAACAAAAGAACTGTGCTTCCTACACACACGGGCCATATCTAGTTCAACTCCGTTTAGGATACTGACAAGAACAGTAGCTCCTCTTCAGTCCAATTCACTGTACTTGCTGGGAACAGACACGAGTGCTATTTGAACTGTGTATGGCAATGGGAGTGCAATAGTGACTTTCCTTACCAGAAAACAACTCTTGCTCGTAGGACCAAAAACTGTATGGAATTCAACTCCATTTAGGACTGGGAAACAAACAGTAGCTCGCCTTACAAGAAACACACTCTGCTTTTGAGAAAAGAGCACTCTTCTACTCTAATGTGTTTTCTATGGGGTCCAAACATTGAGCTTGCTCAGAACAAAAAACTGTGCTTCCTACACACAGGGGCCATATCTAGTTCAGCTCTGCTTAGGAAACTGACAAGAACAGTAGCTCCGCTTCAGTCCAATACACTGAACTTGCTGGGAACAGACGCCAGTTCTATTTGCCCTGTGTATGACAATGGGAGCGCAATAGTGACTCTTCTTACCAGAAAACAACTCTTGCTCATAGGACAAGAAACTGCATGTGATTCAACTCCATTTAGGATTGGGAAACAAACGCTAGCTCGCCTTACAAGAAACACACTCTGCTTTTGAGAAAAGAGCACTCTTCTACTCTACTGTGTTTCCTATGGGGTCCGAACAGTGAGCTTGCTCAGAACAAATAATTGTGCTTCCTACACACAGGGGCCCTATCTAGTTAAACTCTGCTTAGGAAACTGACAAGAACAGAAGCTCCTCTTCAGTGCAATACACTGTACTTGCTAGGAACAGACGCTAGTGTCATTTGCACTGTGTATAGCAAAGGGAGCACAATAGTGACTCTTCTTACCAGAAAAAAATTCTTGCTCGTAGGACAAGAAACTGCATGTGATTCAACTCCATTTAGGACTGGGAAACAATTGCTAGCTCACTTTACAAGAAACACACTCTGCTTTTGAGAAAAGAGCACTCTTCTACTCAACTGTGTTTCCTTTGGGGTCTGAACAGTGAGCTTGCTCAGAACAAAAGAACTGTGCTTCCTACACACAGAGGCAATATCTAGTTCAACTCTGCTTAGGAAACTGACAAGAACAGTAGCTCCGCTTCAGTCCAATACACTGTATTGCTGGGAACAGACACCAGTGCTATTTGCACTGTGTGTGGCAATGCGAGCACAATAATGACTTTCCTTACCAGAAAACAACTCTTGCTCATAGGACCAAAAACTGCATGTGATTCAACTCCTTTTAGGACTGGGAAACAAACGCTAGCTCACCTTACAAGAAACATACTCTGCTTTTGAGAAAAGAGCACTCTTCTACTCTACTGTATTTCCTATGGGGTCCGAACAGTGAGCTTGCTCAGAACAAAAGAACTGTGCTTCCTACACACACGGGCCATATCTAGTTCAACTCTGCTTAGGAAACTGACAAGAACGGTAGCTCCTCTTCATTCCAATACACTGTAATAGCTGGGAACAGACGCGAGTGCTATTTGCACTGTGTATGGCAATAGGAGCACAATAGTGACTCTTCTTATCGGAAAACACGTCTTGCTGGTAGGACCAGAAACTGCATGGGATTCAACTCCATTTCTGACTGGGAAACAAACACTATCTCGCCTTATAAGAAACACACTCTGCTTTTGAGAAAAGAGCACTCTTCTACTCTAATGTGTTTTCTATGGGGTCCAAAAAGTGAGCTTGCTCAGAACAAAAGAACTGTGCTTCCTACACACAGGGGCCATATCTAGTTCAACTCTGCTTAGGAAACTGACAAGAACAGTAGCTCCGCTTCAGTCCAATACACTGTACTTGCTGGGAACAGATGCCAGTGCTATTTGCCCTGTTTATGACAATGGGAGCGCAATAGTGACTCTTCTTACCAAAAAACATCTCTTGCTTGTAGGACCAGAAAATGCATGTATTTCAAATCCATTTAGGAATGGGAAACAAACGCTAGCTCGCCTTACAAGAAACACACTCTGCTTTTGAGAAAAGAGCACACTTCTACTCTACTGTTTTTCCTATAGGGCCAGAACAGTGAGTTTGCTCAGAACAAAAGAACTGTGCTTCCTACAAATACGGCCATATCTAGTTCAATTATGCTTAGGAAACTGAAAAGAACAGTGGATCCTCTTCAGTCCAATACAGTGTGCATGCTGGGAACAGACTCCATTGTTATTTTCCCTGTGAATGACAATGGGAGCACAATAGTGACTCTTCTTGCCAGAAAACAACTCTTGCTCGTAGGACAAGAAACTGCATGTGATTCAACTCCATTTAGGACTGGGAAACAAATGCTAGCTTGCTTTACAAGAAACACACTCTGCTTTTGAGAAAAGAGCACTCTTCTACTCAACTGTGTTTCCTATGGGGTCTGAACAGTGAGCTTGCTCAGAACAAAATAACTGTGCGTCCTACACACAGAGGCAATATCTAGTTCAACTCTGCTTAGGAAACTGACAAGAACAGTAGCTCCTCTTCAGTCCAATACACTGTACTTGCTGGGAACAGACGCCAGTGCTATTTTCACTGTGTATGGCAATGCGAGCACAATAATGACTTTCCTTACCAGAAAACAACTCTTGCTCATAGGACCAAAAACTGCATGTGATTCAACTCCATTTAAGACTGGGAAACAAACTCTAGCTCGCCTTACAAGTAACACACTCTGCTTTTGAGAAAAGAGCCCTCTTCTACTCTACTGTTTTTCCTATAGGGCCAGAACAGTGAGTTTGCTCAGAACAAAAGAACTGTGATTCCTACAAATACGGCCATATCTAGTTCAATTCTGCTTAGGAAACTGACAAGAACAGTAGATTCTTTTCAGTCCAATAAACTGTACTTGCTGGGAACAGACGCCAGTGCTATTTGGCCTGTGTATGACAATGGGAGCACAATAGTGACTCTTCTTACCAGAAAACAACTCTTGCTCGTAGGACTAGAAACTGCATGTGATTCAACTCCATTTAGGATTGGGAAACAAACGCTAGCTCGCCTACAAGAAACACACTCTGCTTTTGAGTAAAGAGCACTCTTCTACTCTACTGTGTATCCTATGGGGACCGAACAATGAGCTTGCTCAGAACAACAGAACTGTGGTTCCTCCACACACGGGCCATACCTAGTTCAACTCTGCTTAGGAAACTGACAAGAACAGTAGCTCCTCTTCAGTCCAATAAACTGGACATGCAGGGAACAGACGCCAGTGCTATTTGTCCTCTGTATGACAATGGGAGCACAATAGTGACTCTTCTCATTAGAAAACACCTCTTGCTCGTAGGACCAGAAACTGCATGGGATTCAACTCCATTTCTGACTGGGAAACAAACACTAGCTCGCCTTACAAGAAACACACTCTGCTTTTGAGAAAAGAGCACTCTTCTACTCTACTGTATTTCCTATGTGGTCCGAACAGTGAGCTTGCTCAGAACAAAAGAACTGTGCTTCCTACACACAGGGGCCATATCTAGTTCAACTCTGCTTAGGAAACTGACAAGAACAGTAGCTCCTCTTCAGTCAAATACACTGTAATAGCTGGGAACAGACACGAGTGCTATTTGCACTGTGTATGGCAATTGGAGCACAATAGTGACTCTTCTTATAAGAAAACACCTCTTGCTGGTAGGACCAGAAACTGCATGGGATTCAACTCCATTTCTTACTGGGAAACAAACACTAGCTCGCCTTATAAGAAACACACTCTGCTTTTGAGAAAAGAGCACTCTTCTACTCTACTGTGTTTCCTATGGGGTCCGAAAAGTGAGCTTGCTCAGAACAAAAGAACTGTGCTTCCTACACACAAGGGCCATATCTAGTTCAACTCTGCTTAGGAAACTGACAAGAACAGTAGCTCCGCTTCAGTCCAATACACTGTACTTGCTGGGAACAGATGCCAGTGCTATTTGCCCTGTTTATGACAATGGGAGCGCAATAGTGACTCTTCTTACCAGAAAACAACTCTTGCTCGTAGGACCAAAAACTGTATGTGATTCAACTCCATTTAGGACTGGGAAACAAACACTAGCTCGCCTTACAAGAAACACACTCTGCTTTTGAGAAAAGAGCACTCTTCTACTCTAATGTGTTTTCTATGGGGTCCGAACATTGAGCTTTTTCAGAACAAAAGAACTGTGCTTCCTACACACAGGGGCCATATCTAGTTCAGCTCTGCTTAGGAAACTGACAAGAACAGTCCCTCCACTTCAGTCCAATACACTGTACTTGCTGGAAACAGACGCCAGTGCTATTTGCCCTGTTTATGACAATGGGAGCGTGATAGTGACTCTTCTTACCAGAAAACAACTCTTGCTCTTAGGACCAGAAACTGCATGGGATTCAACTCCATTTCTGACTGGGAAACAAACACTAGCTCGCATTACAAGGAACACAGTCTCCTTTTGAGAAAAGAGCACTCTTCTACTCTAGTGTGTTTACTATGGGGTCCGAATAGTGAGCTTGCTCAGAACAAAAGAACTGTGCTTCCTACACACAGGGGCCATATCTAGTTCAACTCTGCTTAGGAAACTGACAAGAACAGTAGCTCCTCTTCAGTCCAATACACTGTACTTGCTGGGAACAGACGCGAGTGCCTTTGGCACTGTGTATGGAAATGGGAACGCAATAGTGACTTTCCTTACCAGAAACAGCTCTTGCTCGTAGGACCAAAAACTGCATGTGATTCAACTCCATTTAGGACTGGGAAACAAACACTAGCTCGCCATACAAGAAACACACTCTGCTTTTGAGGAAAGAGCACTCTTCTACTCTACTGTGTTTCCTATAGGACCAGAACAGTGAGCTTGCTCAGAACAAAAGAACTGTGCTTCATACAAATACTGCCATATCTAGTTCAATTCTGCTAAGGAAACTGAAAAGAACAGTAGATCCTCTTCAGTCCAATACACTGTACATGATGGGAACAGACGCCAGTGCTATTTGCCCTGTGTATGACAATGGGAGCACAATAGTGACTCTTCTTACCAGAAAACAACTCTTGCTCGTAGGACAATAAACTGCATGTGTTTCAACTCCATTTAGGACTGGGAAACAAACGCTAGCTCGCCTTACAAGAAACACACTCTGCTTTTGAGAAAAGAGCACTCTTCTATTCGACTGTGTTTCCTATGGGGTCCGAACAGTGAGCTTGCTCAGAAAAAAAGAACTGTGCTTTCTACACACAGGGGCCATATCTAGTTCAACTCTGCTTAGGAAACTGACAAGAACAGTAGCTCCTCTTCAGTCCAATACACTGTACTTGCTGGGAACAGACGTGAGTGCTATTTACACTGTATATGGCAATGGGAGCACAATAGTGACTTTTTTTAACCAGAAAACACCTCTTGCTCGTAGGACCAGAAACTGCATGGGATTCAACTCCATTTAGGACTGGGAAACAAACACTAGCTCGCCTTACAAGAAACACACTCTGCTTTTGAGAAAAGAGCACTCTTCTACTCTTCTGTGTTTCCTATGTGGTCCGAACAGTGAGCTTGCTCAGAACAAAAGAACTGTGCTTCCTACACACAGGGGCCATATCTAGTTTTAATTTGCTTAGCAAACTGACAAGAACAGTAGCTCTGCTTCAGTCCAATACACTGTACTTGCTGGGAACAGATGCGAGTGCTATTTGCACTGTGTATGGAAATGGGAGCACAATAGTGACTTTCCTTACCAGAAAACAACTCTTGCACATAGGACCAAAAACTGCATGTGATTCAACTCCATTTAGGACTGGGAAACAAACGCTAGCTCGCCTTACAAGAAACACACTATGCTTTTGAGAAAAGAGCTCTCTTCTACTCTACTGTGTCTCCTATAGGGCCAGAACAGTGAGTTTGCTCAGAACAAAAGAACTGTGCTTCCTACAAATACGGCCATATCTAGTTCAATTCTGCTTAGGAAACTGACAAGAACAGTAGCTCCTCTTCAGTCCAATACACTGTAGTTGCTGGGAACAGACGCGAGTGCTATTTGCACTGTGAATGGCAAAGGGAGCGCAATAGTGACTTTCCTTACCAGAAAACAACTCTTGCTCGTAGGACCAAAAACTGCATGTGATTCAACTCCATTTAGGACTGGGAAACAAACACTAGCTCGCCTTACAAGAAACACACTCTGTTTTTGAGAAAAGAGCAGTCTTCTATTCTCCTGTGGTTCATATGGGGTCCGAACATTGAGCTTGCTCAGAACAAAAGAACTGTGCTTCCTACACACACGGGCCATATCTAGTTCAACTCCGTTTAGGATACTGACAAGAACAGTAGCTCCTCTTCAGTCCAATTCACTGTACTTGCTGGGAACAGACACGAGTGCTATTTGAACTGTGTATGGCAATGGGAGTGCAATAGTGACTTTCCTTACCAGAAAACAACTCTTGCTCGTAGGACCAAAAACTGTATGTGATTCAACTCCATTTAGGACTGCGAAACAAACAGTAGCTCGCCTTACAAGAAACACACTCTGCTTTTGAGAAAAGAGCACTCTTCTACTCTAATGTGATTTCTATGGGGTCCGAACATTGAGCTTGCTCAGAACAAAAAACTGTGCTTCCTACACACAGGGGCCATATCTAGTTCAGCTCTGCTTAGGAAACTGACAAGAACAGTAGCTCCGCTTCAGTCCAATACACTGAACTTGCTGGGAACAGACGCCAGTTCTATTTGCCCTGTGTATGACAATGGGAGCGCAATAGTGACTCTTCTTACCAGAAAACAACTCTTGCTCATAGGACAAGAAACTGCATGTGATTCAACTCCATTTAGGATTGGGAAACAAACGCTAGCTCGCCTTACAAGAAACACACTCTGCTTTTGAGAAAAGAGCACTCTTCTACTCTACTGTGTTTCCTATGGGGTCCGAACAGTGAGCTTGCTCAGAACAAATAATTGTGCTTCCTACACACAGGGGCCCTATCTAGTTAAACTCTGCTTAGGAAACTGACAAGAACAGAAGCTCCTCTTCAGTGCAATACACTGTACTTGCTAGGAACAGACGCTAGTGTTATTTGCACTGTGTATAGCAAAGGGAGCACAATAGTGACTCTTCTTACCAGAAAAAAATTCTTGCTGGTAGGACAAGAAACTGCATGTGATTCAACTCCATTTAGGACTGGGAAACAATTGCTAGCTCACTTTACAAGAAACACACTCTGCTTTTGAGAAAAGAGCACTCTTCTACTCAACTGTGTTTCCTTTGGGGTCTGAACAGTGAGCTTGCTCAGAACAAAAGAACTGTGCTTCCTACACACAGGGGCAATATCTAGTTCAACTCTGCTTAGGAAACTGACAAGAACAGTAGCTCCTCTTCAGTCCAATAAACTGGACATGCAGGGAACAGACGCCAGTGCTATTTGTCCTCTGTATGACAATGGGAGCACAATAGTGACTCTTCTCATTAGAAAACACCTCTTGCTCGTAGGACCAGAAACTGCATGGGATTCAACTCCATTTCTGACTGGGAAACAAACACTATCTCGCCTTATAAGAAACACACTCTGCTTTTGAGAAAAGAGCACTCTTCTACTCTAATGTGTTTTCTATGGGGTCCAAAAAGTGAGCTTGCTCAGAACAAAAGAACTGTGCTTCCTACACACAGGGGCCATATCTAGTTCAACTCTGCTTAGGAAACTGACAAGAACAGTAGCTCCGCTTCAGTCCAATACACTGTACTTGCTGGGAACAGATGCCAGTGCTATTTGCCCTGTTTATGACAATGGGAGCGCAATAGTGACTCTTCTTACCAAAAAACATCTCTTGCTTGTAGGACCAGAAAATGCATGTATTTCAAATCCATTTAGGAATGGGAAACAAACGCTAGCTCGCCTTACAAGAAACACACTCTGCTTTTGAGAAAAGAGCACACTTCTACTCTACTGTTTTTCCTATAGGGCCAGAACAGTGAGTTTGCTCAGAACAAAAGAACTGTGCTTCCTACAAATACGGCCATATCTAGTTCAATTATGCTTAGGAAACTGAAAAGAACAGTGGATCCTCTTCAGTCCAATACAGTGTGCATGCTGGGAACAGACTCCATTGTTATTTTCCCTGTGAATGACAATGGGAGCACAATAGTGACTCTTCTTGCCAGAAAACAACTCTTGCTCGTAGGACAAGAAACTGCATGTGATTCAACTCCATTTAGGACTGGGAAACAAATGCTAGCTTGCTTTACAAGAAACACACTCTGCTTTTGAGAAAAGAGCACTCTTCTACTCAACTGTGTTTCCTATGGGGTCTGAACAGTGAGCTTGCTCAGAACAAAATAACTGTGCGTCCTACACACAGAGGCAATATCTAGTTCAACTCTGCTTAGGAAACTGACAAGAACAGTAGCTCCTCTTCAGTCCAATACACTGTACTTGCTGGGAACAGACGCCAGTGCTATTTTCACTGTGTATGGCAATGCGAGCACAATAATGACTTTCCTTACCAGAAAACAACTCTTGCTCATAGGACCAAAAACTGCATGTGATTCAACTCCATTTAAGACTGGGAAACAAACTCTAGCTCGCCTTACAAGTAACACACTCTGCTTTTGAGAAAAGAGCCCTCTTCTACTCTTCTGTTTTTCCTATAGGGCCAGAACAGTGAGTTTGCTCAGAACAAAAGAACTGTGATTCCTACAAATACGGCCATATCTAGTTCAATTCTGCTTAGGAAACTGACAAGAACAGTAGATTCTTTTCAGTCCAATAAACTGTACTTGCTGGGAACAGACGCCAGTGCTATTTGGCCTGTGTATGACAATGGGAGCACAATAGTGACTCTTCTTACCAGAAAACAACTCTTGCTCGTAGGACAAGAAACTGCATGTGATTCAACTCCATTTAGGATTGGGAAACAAACGCTAGCTCGCCTACAAGAAACACACTCTGCTTTTGAGAAAAGAGCACTCTTCTACTCTACTGTGTATCCTATGGGGACCGAACAGTGAGCTTGCTCAGAACAAAAGAACTGTGCTTCCTACACACAAGTGCCATATCTAGTTCAACTCTGCTTAGGAAACTGACAAGAACAGTAGCTCCGCTTCAGTCCAATACACTGTACTTGCTGGGAACAGATGCCAGTGCTATTTGCCCTGTTTATGACAATGGGAGCGCAATAGTGACTCTTCTTACCAGAAACCATCTCTTGCTCGTAGTACCAGAAACTGCATGTATTTCAAATCCATTTAGGAATGGGAAACAAACGCTAGCTCGCCTTACAAGAAACACACTCTGCTTTTGAGAAAAGAGCACTCTTCTACTCTACTGTGTTTCCTATAGGGCCAGAACAGTGAGTTTGCTCAGAACAAATAACTGTGCTTCCTACAAATACGGCCATATCTAATTCAATTCTGCTTAGGAAACTGACAAGAACATTAGATCCTCTTCAGTCCAATACACTGTACTTGCTGGGAACAGACGCGAGTGCTATTTGCACTGTGTCTGACAATGGGAGCACAATAGTGACTTTCCTTACCAGAAAACAACTCTTGCTCATAGGACCAAAAACAGGATGTGATTCAACTCCATTTAGTACTGGGAAACAAACGCCAGCTAGCCTTTCAAGAAACACACTCTGCTTTTGAGAAAAGAGCACTCTTCTACTCTACTGTGTTTCCTATGGGGTCTGAACAGTGAGCTTGCTCAGAACAACAGAACTGTGGTTCCTCCACACACGGGCCATACCTAGTTCAACTCTGCTTAGGAAACTGACAAGAACAGTAGCTCCTCTTCAGTCCAATAAACTGGACATGCAGGGAACAGACGCCAGTGCTATTTGTCCTCTGTATGACAATGGGAGCACAATAGTGACTCTTCTTATCAGAAAACAACTCTTGCTGGCAGGACCAGAAACTGCATGGGATTCAACTCTATTTAGGACTGGGAAACAAACGATAGCTCGACTTACAAGAAACACACTCTGGATGGAGAAAGGAGCACTCTTCTACTCTAATGTGTTTCCTATAGGGCCAGAACAGTGAGCATTCTCAGAACAAAAGAACTGTGCTTCCTACACACACGGTCCATATCTAGTTAAACTCTGCTTAGGAAACTGACAAGAACAGTAGATCCTCTTCAGTCCAATACACTGTACATGCTGGGAACAGATGCCAGTGTGATTTGCCCTGTGTATGACAATGGGAGCAAAATAGTGACTCTTCTTACCAGAAAACAACTCTTGCTCGTAGGACCAGATACTGCATGTGATTCAACTCCATTTAGGATTGGGAAACAAACGCTACCTCGCCTTACAAGAAACATACTCTGCTTTTGAGCAAAGAGCACTCTTCTACTCTACTGTGTTTCCTATGAGGTCCGAAAATTGAGCTTGCTCAGAACAAAAGAACTGTGCTTCCTACACACAGGGGCCATATCTAGTTCAACTCTGCTTAGGAAACTGACAAGAACAGTAGCTCCTCTTCATTCCAATACACTGTACTTGCTGGGAAGAGACGCGAGTGCTATTTGCACTGTGTATGGCATTGGGAGCACAGTAGTCACTTTCCTTACCAGAAAACAACTCTTACTCGTAGGACCAAAAACTGCATGTGATTCAACTCCATTTAGGAATGGGAAACAAATGCTAGCTCGCCTTACAAGAAACACACTCTGCTTTTGAGAAAAGAGCACTCTTCTACTCTACTGTGTTTCCTAGGGGGTCCGAACAGTGAGCTTGCTCAGAACAAAAGAACAGTGCTTCCTACACACAGGGGCCATATCTAATTCAACTCTGCTTAGAAAACTGACAAGAACAGTAGCTCCGCTTCAGTCCAATACACTGTACTTGCTGGGAACAGACGCGAGTGCTATTTGCACTGTGTATGGCAATGGGAGCGCAAGAGTGACTTTCCTTACCAGAAAACAACTCTTGCTCATAGGACCAAAAACTGCATGTGATTCAACTCCATTTAGGACTGGGAAACAAACGCTAGCTCGCCTTAGAAGAACACACTCTGCTTTTGAGAAAAGAGCACTCTTCTACTCTACTGTTTTTCCTATAGGGCCAGAACAGTGAGTTTGCTCAGAACAAAAGAACTGTGATTCCTACAAATACGGCCATATCTAGTTCAATTCTGCTTAGGAAACTGACAAGAGAAGTATCTCCTCTTCAGTCCAATACACTGTACATGCTGGGAACAGACGCCAGTGCTATTTGCCCTGTGCATGACAATGGGAGCACAATAGTGACTCTTCTTACCAGAAAACAACTCTTGCTTGTAGGACAAGAAATTGCATGTGATTCAACTCCATTTAGGACTAGAAAACAAACGCTAGCTCGCCTTACAAGAACCACACTCTGCTTTTGAGAAAAGAGCACTCTTCTACTCTACTGTGTTTCCTATGGGATCCGAACAGTGAGCTTGCTCAGAACAAAAGAACTGTGCTTCCTACACACAGGGGCCATATCTAGGTCAACTCTGCTTAGGAAACTGACAAGAACAGTAGCTCTGCTTCAGTCCAATACACTGTACTTGCTGGGAACAGATCTGAGTGCTATTTGCACTGTGTATGGTAATGGGAGCGCAATAGTGACTTTCTTTACGAGAAAACTTCTCTTGCTGGTAGGACCAGAAACTGCATGTGATTCAACTCCATTTAGTACTGGGAAACAAACGCTAGCTCGCCTTACAAGAAACACACTCTGCTTTTGAGAAAAGAGCACTCTTCTACTCTACTGTATTTCCTATGTGGTCCAAACAGTGAGCTTGCTGAGAACAAAAGAACTGTGCTTCCTACACACAGGGGCCATATCTAGTTCAACTCTGCTTCGGAAACTGACAAGAACAGTAGCTCTGCTTCAGTCCAATACACTGTACTTGCTGAGAACAGACGCGAGTGCTATTAGCACTGTGTATGGCAATGGGAGCGCAAGAGTGACTTTCCTTACCAGAAAACAACTCTTGCTCATAGGACCAAAACCTGCATGTGATTCAACTCCATTTAGGACTGGGAAACAAACGCTAGCTCGCCTTACAAGAAACACACTCTGCTTTTGAGAAAAGAGCACTCTTCTACTCTACTGTGTTTCCTATAGGGCCAGAACAGTGAGCTTGGTCAGAACAAAAGAAATGTGCTTCCTACACACACGGGTCATATCTAGTTCAACTCTGCTTAGGAACCTGACAAGAACAGTAGATCCTCTTCAGTCCAATACACTGTACATGCTGGGAACAGACGCCAGTGCAATTTGCCCTGTGTATGAAAATGGGAGCGCAATAGTGACTCTTCTTACCAGAAAACAACTCTTGGTCGTAGGACCAGAAACTGCATGGGATTCAACTCCATTTAGGACTGGTAAACAAACGCTAGCTCGCCTTACAAGAAACACACTCTGCTTTTGAGAAAAGAGCACTCTTCTACTCTACTGTGTTTCCTATAGTGCCAGAACAGTGAGCTTGCTCAGAACAAAAGAACTGTGCTTCCTATACACACGGGCCATATCTATTCAACTCTGCTTACGAAACTGACAAGAACAGTAGCTTCTCTTCAGTCTAATACACTGTATTTGCTGGCAACAGACGCGAGTGCTATTTGCACTGTGTACAGCAATGGGAGCACAATAGTGACTCTTCTTACCAGAAAACAAGTCTTGCTCATAGGACCAGAAACTGCATGGGATTCAACTCCATTTAGGAC
>NW_026736064.1:0-85631 GCF_949786415.1 Peromyscus eremicus
ACTGTACTTGATGGGAACAGACACGAGTGCTATTTGCACTGTGTATGGCAATGGGAGTGCAATAGTGACTCTTCTTACCAGAAAAGAACTCTTGGTCGTAGGACCAGAAACTGCATGGGATTCAACTCCATTTCTGACTGGGAAACAAACACTAGCTCACCTTACAATAAACACATTCTGCTTTTGAGAAAAGAGCACTCTTCTACTCTACTGTGTTTCCAATAGTGCCAGAACTGTGAGTTTGCTCAGAACAAAAGAACTGTGCTTCCTACACACAGGCGCCATTTCTAGTTCAATTCTGCTTAGGATACTGACAAGAACAGTAGCTCCTCTTCAGTCCAATACACTGTACATGCTTGGAATAGACACAGTGCTAATTGCCCTGTGTATTACAAGGGGAGCACAATAGTGACTCTTCCTACCAGAAAAAAACTCTTGCTTGTAGGACAAGAAAATGCATGTGATTCAACTCCATTTAGGACTGGAAACAAATGCTAGCTCGCTTTACAAGAAACACACTCTGCTATTGAGAAAAGAGCACTCTTCTACTCTACTGTATTTCCTATGGGCTCCGAAAAGTGAGCTTGCTCAGAACAAAAGAACTGTGCTTCCTACACACAGGGGCCATATCCAGTTCAACTCTGATTAGGAAACTGAAAAGAGCAGTGGATCCTCTTCAGTCCAATACACTGTACATGCTGGGAATAGACGCCAGTGCTATTTGCCCTGTGAATGACAATGGGAGCGTAAAAGAGACTCTTCTCACCAGAAAACAACTCTAGCTCGTAGGACAAGAAACTGCATGTGACTCAACTCCATTTAGGACTGGGAAACAAACGCTAGCTTGCCTTACAAGAAACACACTCTGCTTTTTAGAAAAGAGCACTCTTCTATTCTACAGTGTTTCCTGTGCGGTCCGAACAGTGAGCTTGCTCAGAACAAATGAACTGTGCTTCCTACACACACGGGCCATATCTAGTTCAACTCTGCTTAGGAAAGTGACAAGAACAGTAGCTCCGCTTCAGGCCAATACACTGTACTTGCTGGAAACAGACGCCAGTGCTATTTGCACTGTGTATGGCAATGGGAGCGCAATAGTGACTCTTTTTACCAGAAAACAACTCTTGCTCTTAGGACCAACAACTGCATGTGACTCAACTCCCTTTAGGACTGGGAAACAAACGCTAGCTTGCATTACAAGAAACACACTCTGCCTTTGAGAAAAGAGCACTCTTCTACTCTACTGTATTTCCTAAAGGGCCAGAACAGTGAGCTTGCTAAGAAAAAAAGAACTGTGCTTCCTACACACACGGCCCATATCTAGTTCAACTCTGCTTAGGAAACTGACATAAACAGTAGATCCTTTTCAGTCCAATACACTGAACATGCTGTGAACAGACGCCAGTACTATTTGCCCTGTGTATGACAATGGGGGGCAATAGTGACTCTTCTTACCAGAAAACAACTCTTGCTCGTGGGACCAGAAACTGCATGTGATTCAACTCCATTTAGGACTGGAAACAAACGCTAGCTCGCCTTACAAGAAACACACTCTGCTTTTAAGAAAAGGGCACTCTTCAACTCTACTGTGTTTCCTATGGGACCGAACACTGAGCTTGCTCAGAACAAAAGAACTGTGCTTCCTACACACACGGGAAATATCTAGTTCAACTCTGCTTAGGAAACTGACAAGAACAGTAGCTCCTCTCAGTCCAATACACTGTACTTGATGGGAACAGACACAAGTGCTATTTGCACTGTGTATGGCAATGGGAGCACAATAGTGACTCTTCTTACCAGAAAAAAACTCTTGCTCATAGGACCCAAAACTGCATGTGAATCAACTCCATTAGGACTGGGAAACAAACGCTAGCTCGCCTTACAAGAAACACACTCTGCTTTTGAGGAAAGAACACTCTTCCTACTCTACTGTGTTTCCTATAGAGCCAGAACTGTGAGCTTGCTCAGACAAAAGAACTGTGCTTCCTACACACACGGGCCATATCTAGTTCAATTCTGCTTAGGATACTGACAAGAACAGTAGATCCTCTTCAGTCCAATACACTGTACATGCTGGGAATAGACACCAGTGCTAATTGCCCTGTGTATGACAAGGGGAGCGCAATAGTGACTCTTCTTACCAGAAAAAAACTCTTGCTCGTAGGACGAGAAAATGCATGTGACTCAACTCTATTCAGGACTGGGAAACAAACGCTAGCTCGACTTACAAGAAACACACTCTGCTTTTGAGAAAAGAGCACTCTTCTACTCTACTGTATTTCCTATGGGGTCCGAACAAGGAGCTTGCTCAGAACAAAAGAACTGTGCTTCCTACACACAGGGGCCATATCTAGTTCAACTCTGCATAGGAAACTGACAAGAACAGTGGATCCTCTTCAGTCCAATACACTCTAAATGCTGGGAACAGACGCCAGTGCTATTTGCCCTGAGTATGACAATGGGAGCGTAAAAGAGACTCTTCTCACCAGAAAACAACTCTAGCTCGTAGAACCAGAAACTGCATGTGACACAACTCCATTTAGGACTGGGAAACAAACACTAGCTCGCCTTACAAGAAACACACTCTGATTTGAGAAAAGAACACCCTTCTACTCTACTATGTTTCCAATGGGGTCCAAAGAGTGAGCTTGCTCAGAACAAAAGAACTGTGCTTCCTACACACACGGGCCACATCTAGTTCAACTCCGCTTAGGAAACTGACAAGAACAGTAGCTCCTCTTCCGTCCAATACACTGTACTTGATGGAAACAGACGCGAGTGCTATTTGCACTGTGTATGGAAATGGAGCACAATAGTGACTCTTCTTACCAGAAAACAACGCTTGCTCGTAGGACCAGAAACTGCATGTGATTCAACCCCATTTCTGACTGGGAAACAAACACTAGCTCGCCTTGCAAGAAACACACTCTCCTTTTGAGAAAAGAGCACTCTTTTACTCTACTGTGTTTCCAATGGGGTCTGAACAGTGAGCTTGCTCAGAACAAAAGAACTGTGCTTCCTACACACAGGGGCCATATTAGTTCAACTCTGCTTAGGAAACTGACAAGAACAGTAGCTCCTCTTCAATCCAATACACTGTACTTGCTGGGAACAGACGGGAGTGCTGTTTGCACTGTGTATGGCAATGGGAGCACAATAGTGACTCTTCTTACCAGAAAAAAACTCTTGCTCGTAGGACCAGAAACTGCATGTGATTCAACTCCATTTCTGACTGCGAAACAAACACTAGCTCTCCTTGTAAGAAACACACTCTCCTTTTGAGAAAAGAGCACTCTTTTACTCTACTGTTTTTCCAATGGGGTCCGAACAGTGAGCTTGCTCAGAACAAAAGAACTGTGCTTCCTACACACAGGGGCCATTTAGTTCAACTCTGCTTAGGAAACTGACAAGAACAGTAGCTCCTCTTGAATCCAATACACTGTACTTGCTGGGAACAGAAGCAAGTGCTGTTTGCACTGTGTATGGCAATGGGAGCGCAATAGTGACTCTTCTTACCAGAAACCAACTCTTGCTCATAGGACCAGAAACTGCATGGGATTCAACGCCATTTAGGACTGGGAAACAAACGCTAGCTCGCCTTACAAGAAACACTCTGCTTTTGAGAAAAGAGCACTCTTCTACTCTACTGTGTTTCCTATGGGGTCCGAACAGTGAGCTTGCTCAGAACAAAAGAACTGTGCTTCCTACACACACGGGCCATATCTATTTGAACTCTGCTTAGGAAACTGACAAGAACAGTAGCTCCTCTTCAGTCCAATACAATGTACTTCCTGGGAACAGACGCGAGTGCTATTTGCACTGTGTATGTAAATGGGAGCGCAATAGTGACTCTTCTTACCAGAAAACTACTCTTGCTCATAGGACCAAAAACTGGATGTGTATCAACTCCATTTAAGACTGGGAAACAAACGCTAGCTCGCAGTACAAGAAACACACTCTGCTTTTGAGAAAAGAGCACTCTTCTACTCCACTGTGTTTCCTATGGGGTCTGAACAGTGAGCTTGCTCAGAACAAAAGAACTGTGCTTCCTACACACACGGGCCATATCTAGTTCAACTCTGCATAGGAAACTGTCAGGAACAGTAGCTCCTCTTCAGTCCAATACACTGTACTTGCTGGGAAGAGACGCTAGTTTTATTTGCACTGTGCATGGCAACAGGAGCACAATAGTGACTCTTCTTACCAGAAAACAACTCTTGCTCATAGGCCCAAAAAATGCATGTGACTCAACTCCATTTAATGCTAGCTCGCATTAAAATAAACACACTCTGCTTTTGAGAAAAGAGCACTCTTCTACTCTACTGTGTTTCCTATAGTGCCAGAACAGTGAGCTTGCTAAGAAAAAAAGAACTGTGCTTCCTACACACGGCCCATATCTAGTTCAACTCTGCTTAGGAAACAGACAAGAACAGTAGATCCTCTTCAGTCCAATACAATGAACATGCTGGGAACAGACGCCAGTGCTATTTGCCCTGTGTATGACAATAGGAGGGCAATAGTGACTCTTCTTACTAGAAAACAACTCTGATCGTAGGACCAGAAACTGCATGTGAATCAACTCCATTTAGGACTGGGAAACAAACGCTAGCTCGCCTTACAAGAAACACACTCTGCTTTTGAGAAAAGAGCACTCTTCTACTCTACTGTGTTTCCTATGCAGTCCGAACAGTGAGCTTGCTCAGAACAAAAGAACTGTGCTTCCTACACACACGGGCCATATCTAGTTCAACTCTGCTTAGGAAAGTGACAAGAACAGTAGCTCCTCTTCAGTCCATTACACTGTACTTGCTGGGAACAGATGCGAGTGCTATTTGCACTGTGTATGGCAATGGGAGCACAATAGTGACTTTCCTTACCAGAAAACAACTCTTGCTCGTAGGACCAAAAACTGCATGTGATTCAACTGCATTTAGGACTGGGAAACAAACGCTAGCTCGCATTACAAGAAACATGCTCTGCTTTTGAGAAAAGAGCACTCTTCTACTCTACTGTGTTTCCTATGGTGTCCGAACAGTGAGCTTGCTCAGAACAAAAGAACTGTGCTTCCTACACACGGGCCATATCTAGTTCAACTCTGATTAGGAAACTGACAAGAACAGTAGATCCTCTACAGTCCAATACACTGTACATGCTAGGAACAGAAGCCAGTGCTATTTTCCCTGTGTATGATAATGGGAGCGTAAAAGAGACTCTTCTTACCAGAAAACAACTCTAGCTCGTAGGACGAGAAACTGTATGTGACTCAAATCCATTTAGGACTGGGAAACAAACACTAGCTCGCCTTGCAAGAAACACACTCTGCTTTTGAGAAAAGAGCACTCTTCTACTCTACTGTGTTTCCTATAGGGCCAGAAGAGTGAGGTTTCTCAGAACAAAAGGACTGTGCTTCCTACACACACGGGCCATATCTAGTTCAACTCTGCTTAGGAAACCGACAAGAACAGTAGCTCCTCTTCAGTCCAAGACACTGAACTTGCTGGGAACAGACACGAGTACTATTTGCACTGTGTATGGCAATGGGAGCACAATAGTGACTCTTCTTACCAGAAAACAACTCTTGCTCGTAGGACCAGAAACTGTATGGGATTCAACTCTATTCAGGACTGGGAAACAAATGCTATCTGGCCTTACAAGAAACACACTCTGCTTTTGAGAAAAGAGCACTCTTATACTCTACTGTTATTCCTATGGGGTCCGAACAGTGAGCTTGCTCAGAACAAAAGAACTGTGCTTCCTACACACACGGGCCATATCTAGTTCAACTCTGCTTAGGAAACCAACAAGAACAGTAGCTCCTCTTCAGTCCAATACACTGAACTTGCTGGGAACAGACACGAGTACTATTTGCACTGTGTATGGTAATGGGAACGCAAAAGTGACTCTTCTTACCAGAAACCAACTCTTGCTCATAGGAGCAGAAACTGCATGTGATTCAACTCCATTTAGTACTGGGAAACAAACGCTAGCTCGCCTTAGAAGAAACACACTCTGCTTTTGAGAAAAAGGCACTCTTCAACTCTACTGTGTTTCCTATGGGGTCCGAACAGTGAGCTTGCTCAGAACAAAAGAACTGTGCTTCCTACACACATGGAACATATCTAGTTCAACTCTGCTTAGGAAACTGACAAGAACAGTAGCTCCTCTTCAGTCCAATACACTGTACTTGCTGGGAACAGACGCGAGTGCTATTTGCACTGTGTATGGCAAAGGGAGCGCAACAGTGACTCTTCTTACCAGAAAAAAACTCTTGCTCATAGGACCAAAAACTGCATGTGAATCAACTCCATTTAGGACTGGGAAACAAACGCTAGCTCGCCTTACAAGAAACACACTCTGCTTTTGAGGAAAGAACACTCTTCTACTCTACTGTGTTTCCTATAGAGCCAGAACTGTGAGCTTGCTCAGAACAAAAGAACTGTGCTTCCTACACACACGGGCCATATCTAGTTCAATTCTGCTTAGGATACTGACAAGAACAGTAGATCCTCTTCAGTCCAATACACTGTACATGCTGGGAATAGACACCAGTGCTAATTGCCCTGTGTATGACAAGGGGAGCGCAATAGTGACTCTTCTTACCAGAAAAAAACTCTTGCTCGTAGGACGAGAAAATGCATGTGACTCAACTCTATTCAGGACTGGGAAACAAACGCTAGCTCGACTTACAAGAAACACACTCTGCTTTTGAGAAAAGAGCACTCTTCTACTCTACTGTATTTCCTATGGGGTCCGAACAAGGAGCTTGCTCAGAACAAAAGAACTGTGCTTCCTACACACAGGGGCCATATCTAGTTCAACTCTGCATAGGAAACTGACAAGAACAGTGGATCCTCTTCAGTCCAATACACTCTAAATGCTGGGAACAGACGCCAGTGCTATTTGCCCTGAGTATGACAATGGGAGCGTAAAAGAGACTCTTCTCACCAGAAAACAACTCTAGCTCGTAGAACCAGAAACTGCATGTGACACAACTCCATTTAGGACTGGGAAACAAACACTAGCTCGCCTTACAAGAAACACACTCTGATTTGAGAAAAGAACACCCTTCTACTCTACTATGTTTCCAATGGGGTCCAAAGAGTGAGCTTGCTCAGAACAAAAGAACTGTGCTTCCTACACACACGGGCCACATCTAGTTCAACTCCGCTTAGGAAACTGACAAGAACAGTAGCTCCTCTTCCGTCCAATACACTGTACTTGATGGGAACAGACGCGAGTGCTATTTGCACTGTGTATGGAAATGGGAGCACAATAGTGACTCTTCTTACCAGAAAACAACGCTTGCTCGTAGGACCAGAAACTGCATGTGATTCAACCCCATTTCTGACTGGGAAACAAACACTTGCTCGCCTTGCAAGAAACACACTCTCCTTTTGAGAAAAGAGCACTCTTTTACTCTACTGTGTTTCCAATGGGGTCTGAACAGTGAGCTTGCTCAGAACAAAAGAACTGTGCTTCCTACACACAGGGGCCATATTAGTTCAACTCTGCTTAGGAAACTGACAAGAACAGTAGCTCCTCTTCAATCCAATACACTGTACTTGCTGGGAACAGACGGGAGTGCTGTTTGCACTGTGTATGGCAATGGGAGCACAATAGTGACTCTTCTTACCAGAAAAAAACTCTTGCTCGTAGGACCAGAAACTGCATGTGATTCAACTCCATTTCTGACTGCGAAACAAACACTAGCTCTCCTTGTAAGAAACACACTCTCCTTTTGAGAAAAGAGCACTCTTTTACTCTACTGTTTTTCCAATGAGGTCCGAACAGTGAGCTTGCTCAGAACAAAAGAACTGTGCTTCCTACACACAGGGGCCATTTAGTTCAACTCTGCTTAGGAAACTGACAAGAACAGTAGCTCCTCTTGAATCCAATACACTGTACTTGCTGGGAACAGAAGCAAGTGCTGTTTGCACTGTGTATGGCAATGGGAGCGCAATAGTGACTCTTCTTACCAGAAACCAACTCTTGCTCATAGGACCAGAAACTGCATGGGATTCAACTCCATTTAGGACTGGGAAACAAACGCTAGCTCGCCTTACAAGAAACACTCTGCTTTTGAGAAAAGAGCACTCTTCTACTCTACTGTGTTTCCTATGGGGTCCGAACAGTGAGCTTGCTCAGAACAAAAGAACTGTGCTTCCTACACACATGGGCCATATCTAGTTCAACTCTGCTTAGTAAACTGACAAGAACAGTAGCTCCTCTTCAGTGCAATACACTGTACTTACTGGAAACAGACTCGAGTGCTATTTGCACTGTGTATGTCAATGGGAGCACAATAGTGGCTTTCCTTACCAGAAAACACCTCTTGCTCCTGGGACCAAAAATTGCATGTGATTCAACTGCATTTAGGACTGGGAAACAAACGCTAGCTCGCCTTACAAGAAACATACTCTGCTTTTGAGAAAAGAGCACTCTTCTACTCTACTGTGTTTCCTATGGGGTCCGAACAGTGAGCTTGCTCAGAACAAAAGAACTGTGCTTCCTACACACACGGGCCATATCTTTTTCAACTCTGCTTAGGAAAATGACAAGAACAGTAGATCCTTTTCAGTCCAATACACTGTACTCTCTGGGAAGAGACACGAGTGCTATTTGCCCTGTGTATGACAATGGGAGCACAATAGTGACTCTTCTTACAAGAAAACAACTCTTGCTCGTAGGACCAGAAACTGCATGTGATTCAACTCCATTTCTGACTGGGAAACAAACGCTAGCTCGCCTTACAAGAAACAGACTCTGCTTTTGAGTAAAGAGCACTCTTCTACTCTCCTGTGTTTCCTAAGGGGTCCAAACAGTGAGCTTGCTCAGAACAAAAGAACTGTGCTTCCTACACACACGAGCCATACCTAGTTCAACTCTGCTTAGGAAACTGACAAGAACAGTAGCTCTTCTTCAGTCCAATACACTGTACTTGCTGGGAGCAGACGCGAGTGCTATTTGCACTGTGTATGGCAATGGGAGCGCAATAGTGACTCTTCTTACCAGAAAACAACTCTTGCTCGTAGGACCAGAAACTGCATGTTACTCAACTCCATTTAGGACTGGGAAAAAAACGCTAGCTCGCCTTACAAGAAACACACTCTGCTTTTGAGAAAAGAGCACTATTCTACTCTACTGTGTTTCCTATGGGGTACGAACAGTGAGCTTGCTCAGAACAAAAGAACTGTGCTTCCTACACACACGGGCCATATCTAGTTCAACTCTGCTTAGGAAAATGAAAAGAACAGTAGATCCTCTTCAGTCCAATACACTGTACTTGCTGGGAACAGACGCGAGTGCTATTTGCACTGTGTATGGCAATGGGAGTGCAAAAGTGACTCTTCTTACCAGAAATAAATTCTTGCTCATAGGACCAAAAACTGCATGTGACTCAACTCCATTTAGGACTGGGAAACAAACGCTAGTTCGCCTTACAAGAAACACACTCTGCTTTTGAGAAAAGAGCACTCTTCTACTCTACTGTATTTCCTGTAGTGCCAGACTATGAGCTTGCTCAGAACAAAAGAACTGTGCTTCCTACACACAGGGGCCATATTAGTTCAACTCTGCTTAGGAAACTGACAAGAACAGTAGCTCCTCTTCAGTCCAATACAATGTACTTGCTGGGAACAGACGCGAGTCCTATTTGCACTGTGTATGGCAATGGGAGCGCAATAGTGACTCTTCTTACAAGAAAACAACGCTTGCTCGTAGGACCAAAAACTGGATGTGACTCAACTCCATTTCTGACTGGGAAACAAACACTAGCTCGCAGTACAAGAAACACAATCTGCTTTTGAGAAAACAGCTCTCTTCTACTCTACTGTGTTTCCTATAAGGTCCGAACAGTGAGCTTGCTCAGAACAAAAGAACTGTGCTTCCTACACACACGGGCCATATCTAGTTCAACTCTGCTTAGGAAACTGACAAGAACAGTAGCTCCTCTTCACTTCAATACACTGTACATGCTTGGAATAGACACCAGTGCTAATTGCCCTGTGTATGACAAGGGGAGCGCAATAGTGACTCTTCTTACCAGAAAAAAACTCTTGCTCGTAGGACCAGAAAATGCATGTGATTCAACTCCATTTAGGACTGGGAAACAAATGCTAGCTCGCTTTACAAGAAACACACTCTGCTTTTGAGAAAAGGGCACACTTCAAATCTACTGTGTTTCCTATGGGGACCGAACAGTGAGCTTTCTCAGAACAAAAGAACTGTGCTTCCTACACAAATGCGCCATATCTAGTTCAACTCTTCTTAGGAAACTGACAAGAATAGTAGATCCTCTTCAGTCCAATACACTGAACATGCTGTGAACAGACGTCAGTGCTATTTGCCCTTTGTATGACAATGGGAGGGCAATAGTGACTCTTCTTTCCAGAAAACAACTCTTGCTCGTAGGACCAGAAACTGCATGTGATTCAACTTTATTTAGGACTGGGAAACAAACGCTAGCTCGCCTTACAAGAAACACACTCTGCTTTTGAGAAAAGGGCACTCTTCAACTCTACTGTGTTTCCTATGGGGACCGAACAGTGAGCTTGCTCAGAACAAAAGAACTGTGCTTCGTACACACACGGGCCATATCTAGTTCAACTATGCTTAGGAAACTGACAAGAACAGTAGCTCCTCTTCAGTCCAATACACTGTACTTGATGGGAACAGACACGAGTGCTATTTGCACTGTGTATGGCAATGGGAGTGCAATAGTGACTCTTCTTACCAGAAAAGAACTCTTGGTCGTAGGACCAGAAACTGCATGGGATTCAACTCCATTTCTGACTGGGAAACAAACACTAGCTCACCTTACAATAAACACATTCTGCTTTTGAGAAAAGAGCACTCTTCTACTCTACTGTGTTTCCAATAGTGCCAGAACTGTGAGTTTGCTCAGAACAAAAGAACTGTGCTTCCTACACACAGGCGCCATTTCTAGTTCAATTCTGCTTAGGATACTGACAAGAACAGTAGCTCCTCTTCAGTCCAATACACTGTACATGCTTGGAATAGACACCAGTGCTAATTGCCCTGTGTATTACAAGGGGAGCACAATAGTGACTCTTCCTACCAGAAAAAAACTCTTGCTCGTAGGACAAGAAAATGCATGTGATTCAACTCCATTTAGGACTGGGAAACAAATGCTAGCTCGCTTTACAAGAAACACACTCTGCTATTGAGAAAAGAGCACTCTTCTACTCTACTGTATTTCCTATGGGCTCCGAAAAGTGAGCTTGCTCAGAACAAAAGAACTGTGCTTCCTACACACAGGGGCCATATCTAGTTCAACTCTGATTAGGAAACTGAAAAGAGCAGTGGATCCTCTTCAGTCCAATACACTGTACATGCTGGGAATAGACGCCAGTGCTATTTGCCCTGTGAATGACAATGGGAGCGTAAAAGAGACTCTTCTCACCAGAAAACAACTCTAGCTCGTAGGACCAGAAACTGCATGTGACTCAACTCCATTTAGGACTGGGAAACAAACGCTAGCTTGCCTTACAAGAAACACACTCTGCTTTTTAGAAAAGAGCACTCTTCTATTCTACAGTGTTTCCTATGCGGTCCGAACAGTGAGCTTGCTCAGAACAAATGAACTGTGCTTCCTACACACACGGGCCATATCTAGTTCAACTCTGCTTAGGAAAGTGACAAGAACAGTAGCTCCGCTTCAGGCCAATACACTGTACTTGCTGGAAACAGACGCCAGTGCTATTTGCACTGTGTATGGCAATGGGAGCGCAATAGTGACTCTTTTTACCAGAAAACAACTCTTGCTCTTAGGACCAAAAACTGCATGTGACTCAACTCCCTTTAGGACTGGGAAACAAACGCTAGCTTGCATTACAAGAAACACACTCTGCCTTTGAGAAAAGAGCACTCTTCTACTCTACTGTATTTCCTAAAGGGCCAGAACAGTGAGCTTGCTAAGTAAAAAAGAACTGTGCTTCCTACACACACGGCCCATATCTAGTTCAACTCTGCTTAGGAAACTGACATAAACAGTAGATCCTTTTCAGTCCAATACACTGAACATGCTGTGAACAGACGCCAGTACTATTTGCCCTGTGTATGACAATGGGGGGCAATAGTGACTCTTCTTACCAGAAAACAACTCTTGCTCGTGGGACCAGAAACTGCATGTGATTCAACTCCATTTAGGACTGGGAAACAAACGCTAGCTCGCCTTACAAGAAACACACTCTGCTTTTAAGAAAAGGGCACTCTTCAACTCTACTGTGTTTCCTATGGGACCGAACACTGAGCTTGCTCAGAACAAAAGAACTGTGCTTCCTACACACACGGGAAATATCTAGTTCAACTCTGCTTAGGAAACTGACAAGAACAGTAGCTCCTCTTCAGTCCAATACACTGTACTTGATGGGAACAGACACAAGTGCTATTTGCACTGTGTATGGCAATGGGAGCACAATAGTGACTCTTCTTACCAGAAAAAAACTCTTGCTCATAGGACCCAAAACTGCATGTGAATCAACTCCATTTAGGACTGGGAAACAAACGCTAGCTCGCCTTACAAGAAACACACTCTGCTTTTGAGGAAAGAACACTCTTCTACTCTACTGTGTTTCCTATAGAGCCAGAACTGTGAGCTTGCTCAGAACAAAAGAACTGTGCTTCCTACACACACGGGCCATATCTAGTTCAATTCTGCTTAGGATACTGACAAGAACAGTAGATCCTCTTCAGTCCAATACACTGTACATGCTGGGAATAGACACCAGTGCTAATTGCCCTGTGTATGACAAGGGGAGCGCAATAGTGACTCTTCTTACCAGAAAAAAACTCTTGCTCGTAGGACGAGAAAATGCATGTGACTCAACTCTATTCAGGACTGGGAAACAAACGCTAGCTCGACTTACAAGAAACACACTCTGCTTTTGAGAAAAGAGCACTCTTCTACTCTACTGTATTTCCTATGGGGTCCGAACAAGGAGCTTGCTCAGAACAAAAGAACTGTGCTTCCTACACACAGGGGCCATATCTAGTTCAACTCTGCATAGGAAACTGACAAGAACAGTGGATCCTCTTCAGTCCAATACACTCTAAATGCTGGGAACAGACGCCAGTGCTATTTGCCCTGAGTATGACAATGGGAGCGTAAAAGAGACTCTTCTCACCAGAAAACAACTCTAGCTCGTAGAACCAGAAACTGCATGTGACACAACTCCATTTAGGACTGGGAAACAAACACTAGCTCGCCTTACAAGAAACACACTCTGATTTGAGAAAAGAACACCCTTCTACTCTACTATATTTCCAATGGGGTCCAAAGAGTGAGCTTGCTCAGAACAAAAGAACTGTGCTTCCTACACACACGGGCCACATCTAGTTCAACTCCGCTTAGGAAACTGACAAGAACAGTAGCTCCTCTTCCGTCCAATACACTGTACTTGATGGGAACAGACGCGAGTGCTATTTGCACTGTGTATGGAAATGGGAGCACAATAGTGACTCTTCTTACCAGAAAACAACGCTTGCTCGTAGGACCAGAAACTGCATGTGATTCAACCCCATTTCTGACTGGGAAACAAACACTAGCTCGCCTTGCAAGAAACACACTCTCCTTTTGAGAAAAGAGCACTCTTTTACTCTACTGTGTTTCCAATGGGGTCTGAACAGTGAGCTTGCTCAGAACAAAAGAACTGTGCTTCCTACACACAGGGGCCATATTAGTTCAACTCTGCTTAGGAAACTGACAAGAACAGTAACTCCTCTTCAATCCAATACACTGTATTTGCTGGGAACAGACGGGAGTGCTGTTTGCACTGTGTATGGCAATGGGAGCACAATAGTGACTCTTCTTACCAGAAAAAAACTCTTGCTCGTAGGACCAGAAACTGCATGTGATTCAACTCCATTTCTGACTGCGAAACAAACACTAGCTCTCCTTGTAAGAAACACACTCTCCTTTTGAGAAAAGAGCACTCTTTTACTCTACTGTTTTTCCAATGGGGTCCGAACAGTGAGCTTGCTCAGAACAAAAGAACTGTGCTTCCTACACACAGGGGCCATTTAGTTCAACTCTGCTTAGGAAACTGACAAGAACAGTAGCTCCTCTTGAATCCAATACACTGTACTTGCTGGGAACAGAAGCAAGTGCTGTTTGCACTGTGTATGGCAATGGGAGCGCAATAGTGACTCTTCTTACCAGAAACCAACTCTTGCTCATAGGACCAGAAACTGCATGGGATTCAACTCCATTTAGGACTGGGAAACAAACGCTAGCTCGCCTTACAAGAAACACTCTGCTTTTGAGAAAAGAGCACTCTTCTACTCTACTGTGTTTCCTATGGGGTCCGAACAGTGAGCTTGCTCAGAACAAAAGAACTGTGCTTCCTACACACACGGGCCATATCTATTTGAACTCTGCTTAGGAAACTGACAAGAACAGTAGCTCCTCTTCAGTCCAATACAATGTACTTCCTGGGAACAGACGCGAGTGCTATTTGCACTGTGTATGTAAATGGGAGCGCAATAGTGACTCTTCTTACCAGAAAACTACTCTTGCTCATAGGACCAAAAACTGGATGTGTATCAACTCCATTTAAGACTGGGAAACAAACGCTAGCTCGCAGTACAAGAAACACACTCTGCTTTTGAGAAAAGAGCACTCTTCTACTCCACTGTGTTTCCTATGGGGTCTGAACAGTGAGCTTGCTCAGAACAAAAGAACTGTGCTTCCTACACACACGGGCCATATCTAGTTCAACTCTGCATAGGAAACTGTCAGGAACAGTAGCTCCTCTTCAGTCCAATACACTGTACTTGCTGGGAAGAGACGCTAGTTTTATTTGCACTGTGCATGGCAACAGGAGCACAATAGTGACTCTTCTTACCAGAAAACAACTCTTGCTCATAGGCCCAAAAAATGCATGTGACTCAACTCCATTTAATGCTAGCTCGCATTAAAATAAACACACTCTGCTTTTGAGAAAAGAGCACTCTTCTACTCTACTGTGTTTCCTATAGTGCCAGAACAGTGAGCTTGCTAAGAAAAAAAGAACTGTGCTTCCTACACACGGCCCATATCTAGTTCAACTCTGCTTAGGAAACAGACAAGAACAGTAGATCCTCTTCAGTCCAATACAATGAACATGCTGGGAACAGACGCCAGTGCTATTTGCCCTGTGTATGACAATAGGAGGGCAATAGTGACTCTTCTTACTAGAAAACAACTCTGATCGTAGGACCAGAAACTGCATGTGAATCAACTCCATTTAGGACTGGGAAACAAACGCTAGCTCGCCTTACAAGAAACACACTCTGCTTTTGAGAAAAGAGCACTCTTCTACTCTACTGTGTTTCCTATGCAGTCCGAACAGTGAGCTTGCTCAGAACAAAAGAACTGTGCTTCCTACACACACGGGCCATATCTAGTTCAACTCTGCTTAGGAAAGTGACAAGAACAGTAGCTCCTCTTCAGTCCATTACACTGTACTTGCTGGGAACAGATGCGAGTGCTATTTGCACTGTGTATGGCAATGGGAGCACAATAGTGACTTTCCTTACCAGAAAACAACTCTTGCTCGTAGGACCAAAAACTGCATGTGATTCAACTGCATTTAGGACTGGGAAACAAACGCTAGCTCGCATTACAAGAAACATGCTCTGCTTTTGAGAAAAGAGCACTCTTCTACTCTAATGTGTTTCCTATGGTGTCCGAACAGTGAGCTTGCTCAGAACAAAAGAACTGTGCTTCCTACACACGGGCCATATCTAGTTCAACTCTGATTAGGAAACTGACAAGAACAGTAGATCCTCTACAGTCCAATACACTGTACATGCTAGGAACAGAAGCCAGTGCTATTTTCCCTGTGTATGATAATGGGAGCGTAAAAGAGACTCTTCTTACCAGAAAACAACTCTAGCTCGTAGGACGAGAAACTGTATGTGACTCAAATCCATTTAGGACTGGGAAACAAACACTAGCTCGCCTTACAAGAAACACACTCTGCTTTTGAGAAAAGAGCACTCTTCTACTCTACTGTGTTTCCTATAGGGCCAGAAGAGTGAGGTTTCTCAGAACAAAAGGACTGTGCTTCCTACACACACGGGCCATATCTAGTTCAACTCTGCTTAGGAAACCGACAAGAACAGTAGCTCCTCTTCAGTCCAAGACACTGAACTTGCTGGGAACAGACACGAGTACTATTTGCACTGTGTATGGCAATGGGAGCACAATAGTGACTCTTCTTACCAGAAAACAACTCTTGCTCGTAGGACCAGAAACTGTATGGGATTCAACTCCATTCAGGACTGGGAAACAAATGCTATCTGGCCTTACAAGAAACACACTCTGCTTTTGAGAAAAGAGCACTCTTATACTCTACTGTTATTCCTATGGGGTCCGAACAGTGAGCTTGCTCAGAACAAAAGAACTGTGCTTCCTACACACACGGGCCATATCTAGTTCACTCTGCTTAGGAAACCAACAAGAACAGTAGCTCCTCTTCAGTCCAATACACTGAACTTGCTGGGAACAGACACGAGTACTATTTGCACTGTGTATGGTAATGGGAACGCAAAAGTGACTCTTCTTACCAGAAACCAACTCTTGCTCATAGGAGGAGAAACTGCATGTGATTCAACTCCATTTAGTACTGGGAAACAAACGCTAGCTCGCCTTAGAAGAAACACACTCTGCTTTTGAGAAAAAGGCACTCTTCAACTCTACTGTGTTTCCTATGGGGTCCGAACAGTGAGCTTGCTCAGAACAAAAGAACTGTGCTTCCTACACACATGGAACATATCTAGTTCAACTCTGCTTAGGAAACTGACAAGAACAGTAGCTCCTCTTCAGTCCAATACACTGTACTTGCTGGGAACAGACGTGAGTGCTATTTGCACTGTGTATGGCAAAGGGAGCGCAACAGTGACTCTTCTTACCAGAAAAAAACTCTTGCTCATAGGACCAAAAACTGCATGTGAATCAACTCCATTTAGGACTGGGAAACAAACGCTAGCTCGCCTTACAAGAAACACACTCTGCTTTTGAGGAAAGAACACTCTTCTACTCTACTGTGTTTCCTATAGAGCCAGAACTGTGAGCTTGCTCAGAACAAAAGAACTGTGCTTCCTACACACACGGGCCATATCTAGTTCAATTCTGCTTAGGATACTGACAAGAACAGTAGATCCTCTTCAGTCCAATACACTGTACATGCTGGGAATAGACACCAGTGCTAATTGCCCTGTGTATGACAAGGGGAGCGCAATAGTGACTCTTCTTACCAGAAAAAAACTCTTGCTCGTAGGACGAGAAAATGCATGTGACTCAACTCTATTCAGGACTGGGAAACAAACGCTAGCTCGACTTACAAGAAACACACTCTGCTTTTGAGAAAAGAGCACTCTTCTACTCTACTGTATTTCCTATGGGGTCCGAACAAGGAGCTTGCTCAGAACAAAAGAACTGTGCTTCCTACACACAGGGGCCATATCTAGTTCAACTCTGCATAGGAAACTGACAAGAACAGTGGATCCTCTTCAGTCCAATACACTCTAAATGCTGGGAACAGACGCCAGTGCTATTTGCCCTGAGTATGACAATGGGAGCGTAAAAGAGACTCTTCTCACCAGAAAACAACTCTAGCTCGTAGAACCAGAAACTGCATGTGACACAACTCCATTTAGGACTGGGAAACAAACACTAGCTCGCCTTACAAGAAACACACTCTGATTTGAGAAAAGAACACCCTTCTACTCTACTATGTTTCCAATGGGGTCCAAAGAGTGAGCTTGCTCAGAACAAAAGAACTGTGCTTCCTACACACACGGGCCACATCTAGTTCAACTCCGCTTAGGAAACTGACAAGAACAGTAGCTCCTCTTCCGTCCAATACACTGTACTTGATGGGAACAGACGCGAGTGCTATTTGCACTGTGTATGGAAATGGGAGCACAATAGTGACTCTTCTTACCAGAAAACAACGCTTGCTCGTAGGACCAGAAACTGCATGTGATTCAACCCCATTTCTGACTGGGAAACAAACACTTGCTCGCCTTGCAAGAAACACACTCTCCTTTTGAGAAAAGAGCACTCTTTTACTCTACTGTGTTTCCAATGGGGTCTGAACAGTGAGCTTGCTCAGAACAAAAGAACTGTGCTTCCTACACACAGGGGCCATATTAGTTCAACTCTGCTTAGGAAACTGACAAGAACAGTAGCTCCTCTTCAATCCAATACACTGTACTTGCTGGGAACAGACGGGAGTGCTGTTTGCACTGTGTATGGCAATGGGAGCACAATAGTGACTCTTCTTACCAGAAAAAAACTCTTGCTCGTAGGACCAGAAACTGCATGTGATTCAACTCCATTTCTGACTGCGAAACAAACACTAGCTCTCCTTGTAAGAAACACACTCTCCTTTTGAGAAAAGAGCACTCTTTTACTCTACTGTTTTTCCAATGAGGTCCGAACAGTGAGCTTGCTCAGAACAAAAGAACTGTGCTTCCTACACACAGGGGCCATTTAGTTCAACTCTGCTTAGGAAACTGACAAGAACAGTAGCTCCTCTTGAATCCAATACACTGTACTTGCTGGGAACAGAAGCAAGTGCTGTTTGCACTGTGTATGGCAATGGGAGCGCAATAGTGACTCTTCTTACCAGAAACCAACTCTTGCTCATAGGACCAGAAACTGCATGGGATTCAACTCCATTTAGGACTGGGAAACAAACGCTAGCTCGCCTTACAAGAAACACTCTGCTTTTGAGAAAAGAGCACTCTTCTACTCTACTGTGTTTCCTATGGGGTCCGAACAGTGAGCTTGCTCAGAACAAAAGAACTGTGCTTCCTACACACACGGGCCATATCTATTTGAACTCTGCTTAGGAAACTGACAAGAACAGTAGCTCCTCTTCAGTCCAATACAGTGTACTTCCTGGGAACAGACGCGAGTGCTATTTGCACTGTGTATGTAAATGGGAGCGCAATAGTGACTCTTCTTACCAGAAAACTACTCTTGCTCATAGGACCAAAAACTGGATGTGTATCAACTCCATTTAAGACTGGGAAACAAACGCTAGCTCGCAGTACAAGAAACACACTCTGCTTTTGAGAAAAGAGCACTCTTCTACTCCACTGTGTTTCCTATGGGGTCTGAACAGTGAGCTTGCTCAGAACAAAAGAACTGTGCTTCCTACACACACGGGCCATATCTAGTTCAACTCTGCATAGGAAACTGTCAGGAACAGTAGCTCCCCTTCAGTCCAATACACTGTACTTGCTGGGAAGAGACGCTAGTTTTATTTGCACTGTGCATGGCAACAGGAGCACAATAGTGACTCTTCTTACCAGAAAACAACTCTTGCTCATAGGCCCAAAAAATGCATGTGACTCAACTCCATTTAATGCTAGCTCGCATTAAAATAAACACACTCTGCTTTTGAGAAAAGAGCACTCTTCTACTCTACTGTGTTTCCTATAGTGCCAGAACAGTGAGCTTGCTAAGAAAAAAAGAACTGTGCTTCCTACACACGGCCCATATCTAGTTCAACTCTGCTTAGGAAACAGACAAGAACAGTAGATCCTCTTCAGTCCAATACAATGAACATGCTGGGAACAGACGCCAGTGCTATTTGCCCTGTGTATGACAATAGGAGGGCAATAGTGACTCTTCTTACTAGAAAACAACTCTGATCGTAGGACCGAAAACTGCATGTGAATCAACTCCATTTAGGACTGGGAAACAAACGCTAGCTCGCCTTACAAGAAACACACTCTGCTTTTGAGAAAAGAGCACTCTTCTACTCTACTGTGTTTCCTATGCAGTCCGAACAGTGAGCTTGCTCAGAACAAAAGAACTGTGCTTCCTACACACACGGGCCATATCTAGTTCAACTCTGCTTAGGAAAGTGACAAGAACAGTAGCTCCGCTTTAGTCCAATACACTGTACTTGCTGGGAACAGACGCGAGTGCTATTTGCACTGTGTATGGCAATGGGAGCGCAATAGTGACTCTTTTTACCAGAAAACAACTCTTGCTCTTAGGACCAAAAACTGCATGTGACTCAACTCCCTTTAGGACTGGGAAACAAACGCTAGCTTGCATTACAAGAAACACACTCTGCCTTTGAGAAAAGAGCACTCTTCTACTCTACTGTATTTCCTAAAGGGCCAGAACAGTGAGCTTGCTAAGAAAAAAAGAACTGTGCTTCCTACACACACGGCCCATATCTAGTTCAACTCTGCTTAGGAAACTGACATAAACAGTAGATCCTTTTCAGTCCAATACACTGAACATGCTGTGAACAGACGCCAGTACTATTTGCCCTGTGTATGACAATGGGGGGCAATAGTGACTCTTCTTACCAGAAAACAACTCTTGCTCGTGGGACCAGAAACTGCATGTGATTCAACTCCATTTAGGACTGGGAAACAAACGCTAGCTCGCCTTACAAGAAACACACTCTGCTTTTAAGAAAAGGGCACTCTTCAACTCTACTGTGTTTCCTATGGGACCGAACACTGAGCTTGCTCAGAACAAAAGAACTGTGCTTCCTACACACACGGGAAATATCTAGTTCAACTCTGCTTAGGAAACTGACAAGAACAGTAGCTCCTCTTCAGTCCAATACACTGTACTTGATGGGAACAGACACAAGTGCTATTTGCACTGTGTATGGCAATGGGAGCACAATAGTGACTCTTCTTACCAGAACACAACGATTGCTCGTAGGACCAGAAACTGCATGGGATTCAACTCCATTTCTGACTGGGAAACAAACACTAGCTCGCCTTACAAGAAACACACTCTGCTTTTGAGAAAAGAGCACTCTTCTACTCTACTGTATTTCCTATGGGGTCCGAACAGTGAGCTTGCTCAGAACAAAAGAGCTGTGCTTCCTACACATGGAACATATCTAGTTCAACTCTGCTTAAGAAACTGACAAGAACAGTAGCTCCTCTTCAGTCCAATACACTGTACTTGCTGGGAACAGACGCGAGTGCTATTTGCACTGTGTATGGCAATGGGAGCGCAATAGTGACTCTTCTTACCAGAAAACAACTCTTGCTCATAGGACCAAAAACTGCATGTGACTCAACTCCATTTAGAACTGGGAAACAAACGCTAGCTCGACTTACAAGAAACACACTCTGCTTTTGAGAAAAGAGCACTCTTCTACTCTACTGTGTTTCCTATAGTGCCAGAACTGTGAGCTTGCTCAGAACAAAAGAACTGTGCTTCCTACACACAGAGGCCATATCTAATTCAATTCTGCTTAGGATACTGACAAGAACAGTAGATCCTCTTCAGTACAATACACTGTACTTGCTGGGAACAGACACCAGTGCTAATTGCCCTGTGTATGACAAGGGGAGCACAATAGTGACTCTTCCTACCAGTAAAAAACTCTTGCACGTAGGACCAGAAAATGCATGTGATTCAACTCCATTTAGGACTGGGAAACAAACGCTAGCTCACTTTACAAGAAACACACTCTGCTTTTGAGAAAAGAGCACTCTTCTACTCTACTGTATTTCCTATGGGGTCCGAACAGTGAGCTTGCTCAGAACAAAAAAACTGTGCTTCCTACACACAGGGGACATATCTAGTTCAACTCTGATTAGGAAACTGACAAGAACAGTGGATACTCTTCAGTTCAATACACTGTACATGCTGGGAACAGACGCCAGTGCTATTTGCCCTGTGTATGACAATGGGACCGTAAAAGAGACTCTTCTCACCAGAAAACAACTCTAGCTCGTAGGACCAGAAACTGCATGTGACTCAACTCCATTTAGGACTGGGAAACAAACACTAGCTCGCCTTGCAAGAAAAACACTCTGCTTTTGAGGAAAGAGCACTCTTCTATTCTACTGTGTTTCCGATGGGGTCCGAAAAGTGAGCTTGCACAGAACAAAAGAACTGTGCTTCCTACACACACGGTCCATACCTAGTTCAACTCTACTTAGGAAAGTGACAAGAACAGTAGCTCTGTTTCAGTCCAATACACTGTACTTGCTAGGAACAGACGCCAGTGCTATTTGCACTGTGTATGACAATGGGAGTGCAATAGTGACTCTTCTTACCAAAAACAACTCTTGCTCATAGGACCAAAAACTGCATGTGACTCAACTCCATTTAGGACTGGGAAACAAAAGCTAGCGCGTAGTACAAGAAACACACTCTGCTTTTGAGAAAAGAGAACTCTTCTACTCTACTGTGTTTCCTATGGGGTCCGAACAGTGAGCTTGCTCAGAAAAAAGAACTGTGCTTCCTACACACACGGGCCATATCTAGTTCAACTCTGCTTAGGAATCTGACAAGAACAGTAGCACCTCTTCAGTCCATTACACTGTACTTGCTGGGAACAGATGCGAGTGCTATTTGCACTGTGTATGGCAATGGGAGCACAATAGTGACTTTCCTTACCAGAAAACAACTCTTGCTCGTAGGACCAAAAACTGCATGTGATTCAACTGCATTTAGGACTGGGAAACAAACGCTAGCTCGCATTACAAGAAACACGCTCTGCTTTTGAGAAAAGAGCACTCTTCTACTCTACTGTGTTTCCTATGGTGTCCGAACAGTGAGCTTGCTCAGAACAAAAGAACTGTGCTTCCTACACACGGGCCATATCTAGTTCAACTCTGATTAGGAAACTGACAAGAACAGTAGATCCTCTACAGTCCAATACACTGTACATGCTAGGAACAGAAGCCAGTGCTATTTTCCCTGTGTATGATAATGGGAGCGTAAAAGAGACTCTTCTTACCAGAAAACAACTCTAG
Organism: Peromyscus eremicus; assembly: GCF_949786415.1. Lineage (NCBI taxonomy): Eukaryota > Metazoa > Chordata > Mammalia > Rodentia > Cricetidae > Peromyscus > Peromyscus eremicus. The sequence continues at coordinate 22,765 of NW_026736064.1, forward strand.
CTCGTAGGACGAGAAACTGTATGTGACTCAAATCCATTTAGGACTGGGAAACAAACACTAGCTCGCCTTACAAGAAACACACTCTGCTTTTGAGAAAAGAGCACTCTTCTACTCTACTGTGTTTCCTATAGGGCCAGAAGAGTGAGGTTTCTCAGAACAAAAGGACTGTGCTTCCTACACACACGGGCCATATCTAGTTCAACTCTGCTTAGGAAACCGACAAGAACAGTAGCTCCTCTTCAGTCCAAGACACTGAACTTGCTGGGAACAGACACGAGTACTATTTGCACTGTGTATGGCAATGGGAGCACAATAGTGACTCTTCTTACCAGAAAACAACTCTTGCTCGTAGGACCAGAAACTGTATGGGATTCAACTCCATTCAGGACTGGGAAACAAACGCTATCTGGCCTTACAAGAAACACACTCTGCTTTTGAGAAAAGAGCACTCTTATACTCTACTGTTATTCCTATGGGGTCCGAACAGTGAGCTTGCTCAGAACAAAAGAACTGTGCTTCCTACACACACGGGCCATATCTAGTTCAACTCTGCTTAGGAAACAAACAAGAACAGTAGCTCCTCTTCAGTCCAATACACTGAACTTGCTGGGAACAGACACGAGTACTATTTGCACTGTGTATGGTAATGGGAACGCAAAAGTGACTCTTCTTACCAGAAACCAACTCTTGCTCATAGGAGCAGAAACTGCATGTGATTCAACTCCATTTAGTACTGGGAAACAAACGCTAGCTCGCCTTAGAAGAAACACACTCTGCTTTTGAGAAAAAGGCACTCTTCAACTCTACTGTGTTTCCTATGGGGTCCGAACAGTGAGCTTGCTCAGAACAAAAGAACTGTGCTTCCTACACACATGGAACATATCTAGTTCAACTCTGCTTAGGAAACTGACAAGAACAGTAGCTCCTCTTCAGTCAAATACACTGTACTTGCTGGGAACAGACGCGAGTGCTATTTGCACTGTGTATGGCAAAGGGAGCGCAACAGTGACTCTTCTTACCAGAAAAAAACTCTTGCTCATAGGACCAAAAACTGCATGTGAATCAACTCCATTTAGGACTGGGAAACAAACGCTAGCTCGCCTTACAAGAAACACACTCTGCTTTTGAGGAAAGAACACTCTTCTACTCTACTGTGTTTCCTATAGAGCCAGAACTGTGAGCTTGCTCAGAACAAAAGAACTGTGCTTCCTACACACACGGGCCATATCTAGTTCAATTCTGCTTAGGATACTGACAAGAACAGTAGATCCTCTTCAGTCCAATACACTGTACATGCTGGGAATAGACACCAGTGCTAATTGCCCTGTGTATGACAAGGGGAGCGCAATAGTGACTCTTCTTACCAGAAAAAAACTCTTGCTCGTAGGACGAGAAAATGCATGTGACTCAACTCTATTCAGGACTGGGAAACAAACGCTAGCTCGACTTACAAGAAACACACTCTGCTTTTGAGAAAAGAGCACTCTTCTACTCTACTGTATTTCCTATGGGGTCCGAACAAGGAGCTTGCTCAGAACAAAAGAACTGTGCTTCCTACACACAGGGGCCATATCTAGTTCAACTCTGCATAGGAAACTGACAAGAACAGTGGATCCTCTTCAGTCCAATACACTCTAAATGCTGGGAACAGACGCCAGTGCTATTTGCCCTGAGTATGACAATGGGAGCGTAAAAGAGACTCTTCTCACCAGAAAACAACTCTAGCTCGTAGAACCAGAAACTGCATGTGACACAACTCCATTTAGGACTGGGAAACAAACACTAGCTCGCCTTACAAGAAACACACTCTGATTTGAGAAAAGAACACCCTTCTACTCTACTATGTTTCCAATGGGGTCCAAAGAGTGAGCTTGCTCAGAACAAAAGAACTGTGCTTCCTACACACACAGGCCACATCTAGTTCAACTCCGCTTAGGAAACTGACAAGAACAGTAGCTCCTCTTCCGTCCAATACACTGTACTTGATGGGAACAGACGCGAGTGCTATTTGCACTGTGTATGGAAATGGGAGCACAATAGTGACTCTTCTTACCAGAAAACAACGCTTGCTCGTAGGACCAGAAACTGCATGTGATTCAACCCCATTTCTGACTGGGAAACAAACACTAGCTCGCCTTGCAAGAAACACACTCTCCTTTTGAGAAAAGAGCACTCTTTTACTCTACTGTGTTTCCAATGGGGTCTGAACAGTGAGCTTGCTCAGAACAAAAGAACTGTGCTTCCTACACACAGGGGCCATATTAGTTCAACTCTGCTTAGGAAACTGACAAGAACAGTAGCTCCTCCTCAATACAATACACTGTACTTGCTGGGAACAGACGGGAGTGCTGTTTGCACTGTGTATGGCAATGGGAGCACAATAGTGACTCTTCTTACCAGAAAAAAACTCTTGCTCGTAGGACCAGAAACTGCATGTGATTCAACTCCATTTCTGACTGCGAAACAAACACTAGCTCTCCTTGTAAGAAACACACTCTCCTTTTGAGAAAAGAGCACTCTTTTACTCTACTGTTTTTCCAATGGGGTCCGAACAGTGAGCTTGCTCAGAACAAAAGAACTGTGCTTCCTACACACAGGGGCCATATTAGTTCAACTCTGCTTAGGAAACTGACAAGAACAGTAGCTCCTCTTGAATCCAATACACTGTACTTGCTGGGAACAGAAGCAAGTGCTGTTTGCACTGTGTATGGCAATGGGAGCGCAATAGTGACTCTTCTTACCAGAAACCAACTCTTGCTCATAGGACCAGAAACTGCATGGGATTCAACTCCATTTAGGACTGGGAAACAAACGCTAGCTCGCCTTACAAGAAACACTCTGCTTTTGAGAAAAGAGCACTCTTCTACTCTACTGTGTTTCCTATGGGGTCCGAACAGTGAGCTTGCTCAGAACAAAAGAACTGTGCTTCCTACACACACGGGCCATATCTATTTGAACTCTGCTTAGGAAACTGACAAGAACAGTAGCTCCTCTTCAGTCCAATACACTGTACTTCCTGGGAACAGACGCGAGTGCTATTTGCACTGTGTATGTAAATGGGAGCGCAATAGTGACTCTTCTTACCAGAAAACTACTCTTGCTCATAGGACCAAAAACTGGATGTGTATCAACTCCATTTAAGACTGGGAAACAAACGCTAGCTCGCAGTACAAGAAACACACTCTGCTTTTGAGAAAAGAGCACTCTTCTACTCCACTGTGTTTCCTATGGGGTCTGAACAGTGAGCTTGCTCAGAACAAAAGAACTGTGCTTCCTACACACACGGGCCATATCTAGTTCAACTCTGCATAGGAAACTGTCAGGAACAGTAGCTCCTCTTCAGTCCAATACACTGTACTTGCTGGGAAGAGACGCTAGTTTTATTTGCACTGTGCATGGCAACAGGAGCACAATAGTGACTCTTCTTACCAGAAAACAACTCTTGCTCATAGGCCCAAAAAATGCATGTGACTCAACTCCATTTAATGCTAGCTCGCATTAAAATAAACACACTCTGCTTTTGAGAAAAGAGCACTCTTCTACTCTACAGTGTTTCCTATGGGGTCCGAACAGTGAGCTTGCTCAGAACAAAAGAACTGTGCTTCGTACACACACGGGCCATATCTAGTTCAACTGTGCTTAGGAAACTGACAAGAACAGTAGCTCCTCTTCAGTCCAATACAATGTACTTGCTGGGAACAGACGCGAGTCCTATTTGCACTGTGTGTGGCAATGGGAGCGCAATAGTGACTCTTCTTACAAGAAAACAACGCTTGCTCGTAGGACCAAAAACTGGATGTGTCTCAACTCCATTTAGGACTGGGAAACAAACGCTAGCTCGCATTACAAGAAACACTTTCTGCTTTTGAGAAAAGAGCACTCTTCTACTCTACTGTGTTTCCTATGGGGTCCGAACAGTGAGCTTGCTCAGAACAAAAGAACTGTGCTTCCTACACACACGGGCCATATCTAGTTCAACTCTGCTTAGAAAACTGACAAGAACAGTATCTCCTCTTCAGTCCAATTCACTGTACTTGCTGGGAACAGAGGCGAGTGTTTTTTGCACTGTGTATGGCAATGGGAGCGCAATAGTTATTTTCCTTACCATAAAACAATTCTTGCTCGTAGGACCAAACCTGACCCGTCCCGCGGGCCACGTTATTTGATGAAACCCGAGGAGGCACCTCCTGAAAGATCAATGGGGGTGAGAGAGAAAGGAGACCAGGCGCGTAAAGGAAGACAAAGTCAGTCTGAGTTGCGTCAAGGTCTCGTTTATTGCAAGGGGAGTCAGGCTTATATATGCTAGGAGCTAGGAGAAGTAGATAGGGATATGGAAAGTTACTAGGAGGAAGTTAGGGTAAGGTAGGTTTCAGGAAAATATCTCTTTGTTCCAGGGCCTGATCATCGGACCATACAGCAAACCATTATGTTTCATGGAGTAGATCAAAAGGTATATACTGTGGTCTTGTTGAAAAATGGTTGCTATTGAAACTGTTAACGGAAGATTGGGTACACAGCTTTTTCCCATGAGAATCAGTTAGGCTACTTGGCTCCTGACAATTCCCCCTTCTTTCTATAAAATGGCCAAAGCAGGCTTTGGTCATAAATCGAGAGGGCCCCTGTCTTAGGCTATATGGGGTGCAGTCCTTTCTGGCAACGTGCCATGTTGAGCCGGTCTCTGGCGACCTCTGTACGTTGTGCTCCCAGCACAGGCCCCATACTATTCCCGTCATTGAGTACCCTCTAGCTTTTAGTTATAGGGGTTTTTAGGTTCATAGGCCACTGAACCTGAGCCTTTCACCTGTTTCAATAGTTTCCTCTCGAGTTTCTGTCCGATGGTAATGTTTTTGATAGGGCCGAATCGATCTGATTTTTGATGAATTGTGTTAGTCGTTGAAAAGCCCAAGGACCAAAGGTGAGGAGGAGAAGGAAAATGATCAAGGGGGCCAGGAGGGTGGGTATCAGAGTAGAAAGCCAAGGGGACCCCTTTAGCCAACCCTCAAACCAATTGTTTTGATTTTCACAATCACGTTTTCTTTGTGCTAATCTTTCTCTTAATTTTTCCATTGATTTTCTAACTACCCCAGTGTGATCAGCATAAAAGCAGCATTCTTCCTTCAAGGCTGCATATAAACCTCCCTTCTTTAAAAATAGTAAATCCAGACCGCTTCTATTTTGTAACACAACCTCAGAGAGCGAGGTTAAAGTCTTCTCCAGGGCAGAAATGGATCTTTCTATGGCCTCTAGGTCAGTAGTCATAGCCATTTGTAACTGCATAAGGTGGTTGCTCTGCATGAGGGCAGCAGTTCCTGTACCAACTCCTGCAGCAATGCCTCCAATACCTAACAATAGGGCAATAGTCATAGACACAGGTTCTCGAGTGTATCTGCCTCTCTGCTCAAAGAATTCCATCACTGAGCTTTCTTGATGATAAGTGACATGAGGCCATAACTGGACCATCATACAAAATTCATGGGAATCATCAAATATCTGAGCAGATATGCAAGGGGTCAATCCTGTGTTACAGGCCCAGTAGGACCCGTTGGGTGCTTCAAGATAATAGCTCCCTTTATAGGGTGTCAGAGTTTGTTTACAGAGGTGACTATGGGTTGATGGAATCTTGCCCAAACAAGAACCTTGTCCTGAGACTTCAGGGAGTGTTAGTTTATGTGGCTTAGTCTGACACCTATTGCTCGGGGAAGTAAGGTTATTGGCAGTAGACTGAAAGGCGATTCCTTCATAATAAGGGGGACTGGAGGTAAGGCAGAGCCAGCAACCCAAGGTTCTGTTTGGATTTGTGGCATTTAGGGCCAGATAAGCTCCCTGGACCAAATTAAACAATCTATCTCCTGTTCCTCCAAAAGGAGTAAGGAGAGTGCCATTACTGGAGTCTAGGATGGTAGTCACGGTGCCTGTATGGTAGGGAAAGGGACGAGGATGAGGTGAGGGGGAAGGAGGTGATGGCACCTTTTCATGATTGGAGGGAACTTTTTGGTCAGAGAGAACCACATTGGGTCCTACCGACTTTGGGTACAGGTTTTCTATTGTTAGCAAGATCTTGAAAATGACTCCTTTATCTGTACCATCAAGATACCAGTGGAGTCCCCATGTTTTTCCTGAGGGCCATTCTCGATTCGCCCTACCCTGAGGGGTGGAGGTTATGTTTAAAGGTAATGATAGCCTGGGATTATAGGCTGTCCCAGTATAGGGGCTAAAGCAAAAATGTCTATTCGTGCTAGGCTTACTGTATCCCCTTGTAACTGAAATAAGGTCCCAAGATGAAGTTGGTTCCCAGTAAGCTGCCCCTGTAGTTTCACAACCCCATCGAGCACAAAAGAAGGTCTCGAATCCCCCACATCTAGCAGCTGTGGCTCGGCTTCTACCATCCTTAGGGCAGACATAAAAGTCAGATTGTGCTAACCTACAACGAACTGTAGGACTAACACAGCCTGGGGCAGTCATCACAGCAGGGTCATTATCATGGAATGTCCCACAAGGGCTTGTCCAAGTGGTTTTAGGACTGTGAGGAAATTGATTGCAGTTTGGAATCGTTTGACCCCCTGTACCATTTAACTGGTGTTGGCCAATAGTAGGTATATCCCAAGAATTCAATCCTGCAGCCAGCTGACAGAAGTCAGGAGTGAGTGATGGCCACCAGGAATAGGGAGCATGGTTTGCAGTAACCTTCCAGACCTCCTCCCCTATTACTGTGAAAATTCGCCAGGTAAGCTTTTTAATAGCATGGGGGCTTTCCTTGGAGATGCAGGAGAGGGGAAGGGGGAAGAGTAGTAAGCAAACGATGAAGCAGGGGTTGGTTTTCTAAGGCTCATGATGAACAGGTCCTGCTCTTGAGATGTCCGTGGCTCCCTTTATTTTCCAAGCTGGAGGCATTTCTGAAAGAAAAAGAGAGAATTTTGTCTCAGGGTTGTGTCCTGGACATAACAGTTATTTTTTTCCTTAGTCCAGGGAGGCAATCTGTGTAGAGTAAGGCTTAATCAGTCTTTCTGGTAGCCAACGAGCCCCATTTTCCTTGGAGTCATAAATACATGCAGATCCCTTTCCCCAGATTATAACTGGATCAGGACCACCCCATTTTCCAGTTATTGGATCTTTCCAAAGGGCCTGCGCATATCCTTGTTTGGTTTCTGGGTGCCAGTGTCGCTCAGCTACAGATTTTCCAAAAGCGTCCAATGTCAGAAAATTTAATACGAATAGGGTGTGAGAAGGCAGAGCTTTATGGTTTCCCTTAAGGGGAAATAGTGTCTCTTGTGAGATAAGTTTATTAAGAGTATTTTTTAAAGTTTGGTGAGCTCTCTCCACGATACCTTGACCTTGAGGGTTATAGGATATTCCAGTGATGTGTTTAATTCCTAATTGTAAACAAAATTGTCTGAATTTGCTACTAGTATATCCTGGACCATTATCAGTTTTTATACATTTCGGCTGACCTAGCACTGTGAAGACATGTAACATATGATTGATAACATCTTTGGTGGCTTCTCCACTATGAGCAGAGGCACAAAAAAAATCCACTAAAGGTATCTACAGTAACATGTATAAACTTTAATTTGCCAAAAGAAGGAACATGGGTGACATCCATCTGCCATAGTTGTCCAGGAATAAGCCCTCTGGAGTTTACTCCATAATGAGGTTCAGGTAAGAGCATCAGGCAAATTTTGCAGCTTTTTACAATTTCCCTAGCCTGTTCTCTAGTAATTGAGAACCTTAGTCTCAAAGTTTGAGCATTGAGGTGATGAAGGCGGTGCGCCTCACGAGCAGCTGCTACCTGATCATGTTCCAAATGAGAAATCAAGATAGAACGTGTAGCAGAATCTGCAAGTTCATTTCCCTGAGCTAGGGGTCCAGGTAGGCCTGTGTGGGCACGAATATGGCCAACATAAAAGGGTAGCGACCTTTGTCGTATTAATTTTTGTAATTCAGAAAACATTTGAAAGGTGGGAGTAATGAGTTGGATTATTGGGACCATTTCTAAAGCCTGTAAAGCCCCTACCACATATCTACTGTCTGAATACAAATTAAAGGAGCAATCTTCAAAACCTTTAAAGACAGCAAGGGCAGCATATAGCTCCACCAGCTGAGCTGACTTGAAAGGGGTTGTCATAACATTCTTTTGGCCATTGAGGACATAAGCAGCTTTACCATTACTTGACCCATCTATAAAAAGCACAGGGGAGTCCGGGATGGGCTCCATTTGGGTATTTTTAAGAAAAACAAAAGAAATAAGGGAGAAGAATTATAGGATTTTGTTACTGGGCATCTGTGTGTCAAGTTTTCCTTCATAGGTGCAGACAAGGAGGGCCCAGTCAGGACTATGGGTGCATAACCATTCAAGTTGCTCTTTATCATATGGCATAACAATAATATCAGGGTCATGCCCAAAGTATCGAGTGGAGGCTTTTATTCCTAACATTATCGATTGGCAAACCAGGGAAGGATAAGTAGGAAGGATTTTTCTTTTAGTAACAGGAAGATGTATCCACAGTAAAGGTACGGACTCTTGCCAAAGCAGGCCTGTAGGGGCAAAATCTGTAGAAAAAATGATCAAATACAATGGGAGAGTTGGGTCAAAATATCCCGTGTGTTGTTGAGTGATGGCCGTTTCAACCTTTTGTAACACCCTCTCTGCCTCCACCGTAAGGTATCTAGGGGATTGAGGGTCAGAGTCTCCTTTGAGGATATCCTCAAGGGGGCGTAACTCTCCCTTGGTTATTTTTAAATAGGGTCACCGCCAATTGATATCCCCTAAAAGCTTTTGAAAACCATTGAGACAACGAAGTGTATCTTTTCTAATCTGGATTTTTTTGTGTATAGAGGAGGTCCGAGTGTAACTCGAACCCTAAAAACAGGAAGGGGTATTGGGTTTGTATCTTCTCTGGAGCTATATGAAATCCTCGGTCCTGAAGTGTGATAATTATCTTTTGAGCTACATTTTGTGTTTTTTCTACAGATTTCCCTGCTATTAACAAATCATCCATATAATATATAATATAAACTTCGGGGTATTAGACCCTCACTGGATCGATAGACTGAGCTACATACTTTTGACATAGCATAGGGGAATTGGCCATTCTTTGGGAGTCATTGCTAGAAGCTGGGGAGCTTGGAGTCTCTGTTTGCTATAGTAAGCTTTTTCATCAAATAATGTAAATGCCATATTCATCAGATCTTTGACAGGTTTGAGGACCATTATCTATTAAATGTATCTGAGCCAAACAAATATAGGCCCAATCTTAAAAATATCTCTAAATTTGGTAACAACAACCAGGCCAATTTGTTCTCCTATAAATATATTAGTCAAATATACCTCTCAGTTTTTTTATTTAAATAGAACAGTTTATATTTTAAACTAGTATCTAAATAGCCAGATGACTAGTATTAACTTGTATTTCTTAACACAAAGGACATGCAAACTCAGACATTCAAAACCAAACATACATGTGGCCACATTTTTCATTCATACCTGTAGAGTAGACAGACATTTTTACAACTATGACCCTTTGGAGTCTCAATGTAACAGCAGAATAGCAAGACAAAGAAACCTGAAACATATTTCATTATATATATATATATATATATATATATATATATATATATATATATATATATATATATATCAAGTCATTTTTTATAAAAACATTATTTTTATCTTAACCAGCAATAATTTGAAACCAAGTCTCTTAAATGATGGCAAGTATTTGTAACCCATTGAACTCAAATGACCAAAACCCATATAAATTTTTATTTTTCCTGTGGAAACAAAAGCATAATTTTCCCAGTATCTTGAACTGGTAATTTAACATTTCTTTTTAAGCAATACCAGGACAGAGAAGGGTTAACAAGAGAAGCTGCTGGCTGGCAGAAGAGACCTTAAAGTTATCACAGTAAAGGGAGGGAGGGGGAGCAGTGGGCATAGAGCGTGTCCTTGGCTGCCAGTGTTCCTGAAAAAAGTTTTTGTTAACTCTTCTGACTAAAGTCAGATTCTCTGTTCAGTGTTCACAAAGTTTTTGTCAATTGCAGGCAGTCCCCATTGTCCTGTCCAAAGTTCCCGTCTTTGCCTGCCTGTACCGAGAGCACGCACCCCCACCCTCGTGAGAGCAGCCAGCTGGCTGCAGTCCTGATAGCAAGAGAGCTAGGGAGGGATGGAGGTAGCCTTTGTTATGCCTCTCTTTCCTCCTCTTCCTTTAGGAAAATAAGGGAGGTTAGTAGACAGAAACAAATAACATTTACACAGACAATCCAAGAACCGGAACACCAGCACTGAGACGACAGCCTCATTCACAGCCAGCAAGCCCCTCTTGCAGTATGCAAGCCCCACCTGGCAGGAGCTACCTGTTTATCTCAGTTCAGTCGGGGAGTGGGAGTGGGGGACCCAGTTCCCTCTATTGTGGCTCGGACATCCTTTCAGTGGGCTAGGCAAAGGTTTAGTGGAGAAGAAGGGAACTGTCCCATAGCGTCCATCACAGTCAAGTCAACAATGAGAACAATTAACACATTACACACAAGACCAAGGGCACACGAAAAATCTTTGTCCCAACGAGACAACCAACAAAGCTCCAAGAACAGTGACAGCCTGATGTGCTGTGGAGGGGGGGGGAGGTTTTGACCCTCCAGGCTCAATCACACCAAAAACAATCCAGACTGGAGGATCTCTGTCCTTAATTAAACAGACATCAGGGGCTTCCACATCCCTGTCAGTCAGACATGCACCTTTTTTCTTGGAAGAGAAGAAGAGAGTAAAGTAACAATGATCACAACAAAACATACAAAAAAAACCCACAAAATGGCTCTGACAAATTCCCGGGACAAAATACAAAGTGGCACTTCCTCCCACCGTGGGGGAAGATACCCAAAGATGCTCCTAAAGACACGTCTGTCCCAGTGAGAGCCTGCAAAGTACAAATCGAGCCTGCAAAGTACAAAACAAAAGTAACAAGACAGAGAGACACAGACAAGACAGAGAGCGCTCTTACCGGTAGATGTCAATAAACCTCTGGACACTTGGGTGTCAGGCAGGGGGAGTTTGAGAGAAAATCCTCTGCAAGGGCTAGTAAATGTGAAGCATGCCCATCTCCCTCTGCTTCCTTTAGAAAATCTCTAATCACACCATAAAAACTAAAAAAGGCTTCGGGGACATTTTCCCCATCTCTGATTAATTTGTTAATACCTTTTCCAACCTTGTTCCAAGTCAAAGGGTGAATTCCTGGTCCAATAATCACTAACCAGGGACATTTCTCCTCCACATATTGGAAGAATTTTATTAAATCCTTTTTTTTTTTAACTCTTAGTCCTCTCTCCCGAAGATTACCTTTCATCTCCTTTAAAAAAACAGCCTCTTTAGATAAATTTTTTCCCACTGATCGATTGGACGACACATTTACCTCAAGACTCTCCCGCGTTGCACGACTGAGCTTGCTCAGAACAAAAGAAATGTGCTTCCTACACCCACGGGCCATATCTAGTTCAACTCTGCTTAGGAAACTGACAAGAACAGTAGCTCCTCTTCAGTTCAATACAGAGACGCGAGTGCTATTTGCACTGTGTATGGCAATGGGAGCACAATAGTGACTCTTCTTAACAGAAAACAACTCTTGCTCGTAGGACCAGAAACTGCATGTGATTCAACTCCATTTAGGCCTGGGAAACAAACGCTAGTTCGCCTTACAAGAAAACCACTCTGCTTTTGAGAAAAGAGCACTCTTCTACTCTACTGTGTTTCCTATAAGGCCATAACAGTGAGCTTGCTCAGAACAAAAGAACTGTGCATCCGACACATACGGCCATATCTAGTTCAATTCTGCTTAGGAAACTGACAAGAACAGTAGCTCCTCTTCAGTCCAATACACTGTACATGCTGGGAACAGACTCCAGTGCTAAGTGCCCTGTGTATGACAATGGGAGCGGAATACTGACTCTTCTTAACAGAAACCAACGCTTGCTCGTAGGACCAGAAACTGCATGTGACTCAACTCCATTTAGGACTGGGAAACAAACGCTAGCTCGCCTTACAAGAAACACACTCTGCTTTTGAGAAAAGAGCACTCTTCTATTCTACAGCGTTTCCTATGGGGTCCGAACAGTAAGCTTGCTCAGAAAAAAAAACTGTGCTTCCTACACACACGGGCCATATCTAGTTCAACTCTGCTTAGGAAACTGACAAGAACAGTAGCTCTGCTTCAGTCCAATACACTGTACTTGCTGGGAACAGACGCAAGTGCTATTTGCACTGTGTATGACAATGGGAGCACAATAGTGACTCTTCTTACCAGAAAACAACTCTTGCTCATAGGACCAAAAACTGCATGTGACTCAACTCCATTTAGGACTGGGAAACAAACTCTAGCTCGCCTTGCAAGAAACACACTCTGCTTTTGAGAAAAGAGCACTCTTCTACTCTACTGTGTTTCCTATGGGGTCCGAACAGTGAGCTTGCTCAGAACAAAAGAATTGTGCTTCCTAGACACACGGGCCATATCTAGTTCAACTCTGCTTAGGACACAGACAAGAACAGTAGCTCCTCTTCAGTCCAATACATTGTACTTGCTGGGAACAGACGCGAGTGCTATTTGCACTGTTTATGGCAATGGGAGCACAAAAGTGACATTCTTTACCAGATAACAACTCTTGCTCGTAGGACCAGAAACTGCATGTGATTCAACTCCATTTAGGACTGGGAAATAAACGCTAGCTCACCATACAATAAACACACTCTGCTTTTGAGAAAAGAGCTCTCTTCTACTCTACTGTGTTTCCTATGCGGTACAAACAGTAAGCTTGCTCAGAACAAAAGAACTGTGCTTCCTACACACACGGGCCATATCTAGTTCAACTCTGCTAAGGAAACTGACAGAACAGTAGCTCCTCTTCAGTCCAATACACTGTACTTGCTGGGAACAGACGCAAGAGCTATTTGCACTGTGTATGACAATGGGAGAGCAATAGTGACTCTTCTTACCAGAAAACAACTCTTGCTCATAGGACCAAAAACTGCATGTGACTCAACTCCATTTAGGACTGGGAAACAAACGCTAGCTCGCCTTGCAAGAAACACACTCTGCTTTTGAGAAAAGAGCACTCTTCTACTCTACTGTGTTTCCTATGCGGTTCGAACAGTGAGCTTGCTCAGAACAAAAGAACTGTGCTTCCTACACCCACGGGCCATATCTAGTTCAACTCTGCTTAGAAAACTGACAAGAACAGTAGCTCCTCTTCAGTCCAATACACTGTACATCCTGGGAGAAGACGCGAGTGCTCTTTGCACTGTGTATATCAATGGGAGCACAATAGTGACTCTTCTTACCAAAAAACAACTCTTGCTCGTAGGACCAGAAACTGCATGGGATTCGACTCCATTTAGGACTGGGAAACAAAGGCTAGCTCGCCTTACAAGAAACACACTCTGCTTTTGATAAAAGAGGAGTCTTATACTCTACTGTGTTTTCTATGGGGTCCGAACAGTGAGCTTGCTCAGAACAAAAGAAATGTGCTTCCTACACACACGGGCCATATCTAGTTCAACTCTGCTTAGAAAACTGACAAGAACAGTAGCTCCTCTTCAGTCCAATACACTGTACTTGCTGGAAACAGACGCGAGAGCTATTTGCACTGTGTATGGCAATGGGAGCGCAATAGTGACTCTTCTTACCAGAAAACAACTCTAGCTCATAGGACCAGAAAATGCATGTGAATCAACTCCATTTAGGACTGGGAAAGAAACGCTAGCACGCCTTACAAGAAACACACTCTGCTTTTGAGAAAAGAGCACTCTTCTACTCTACTGTGTTTCCTATGAGGTCCGAACAGTGAGATTGCTCAGAACAAAAGAACTGTGCTTCCTACACCCACGGGCCATGTCTAGGTCAACTCTGCTTAGGAAAATGACAAGAACAGTAGATCCTCTTCAGTCCAATACACTGTACTTGGTGGGAACAGACACGATTGCTATTTGCACTGTGTATGGCAATGGGAACACAATAGTGACTCTTCATACCATAAAACAACTCTTGCTCGTAGGACCAAAAACTGGATGTGATTCAACTCCATTTAGGACTGGGAAACAAACACTAGCTCGCATTACAAGAAACAAACTCTGCTTTTGAGAAAAGAGCACTCTTCTACTCTACTGTGTTTCCTATGGGGTCCGAACAGTGAGCTTGCTCAGAACAAAAGAACTGTGCTTCCTACAAACACGGGCCATATCTAGTTCAACTCTGCTTAGGAAACTGACAAGAACAGTAGATCCTCTTCAGTCCAATACACTGTACTTGCTGGGAACAGACGCTAGTGCTATTTGCACTGTGTATGGCAATGGGAGCACAATAGTGACTCTTCTTACCAGAAAACAACTCTTGCTCGTGGGACCAAAAACTGCATGTGACTCAACACCATTTCTGACTGGGAAACAAACGCTAGCTCACCTTACAATAAACACACTCTGCTTTTGAGAAAAGAGCAGCCTTCTACTCTACTGTGTTTCCTGTGCAATACGAACAGTGAGCTTGCTCAGAACAAAAGAACTGTGCTTCCTACACACAGCGGCCATATCTAGGTCAACTCTGATTAGGAAACTGACAAGAACAGTAGCTCCTCTTCAGTCCAATACACTGTACTTGCTGGGAACAGACGCCAGTGCTATTTGCACTGTGTATGACAATGGCAGCGCAATAGTGACTCTTCTTACCAGAAAACAACTCTTGCTCGTAGGACCAGAAAATGCATGTGAATCAACTCCATTTAGGACTGGGAAACAAACGCTAGCTCGCCTTACAAGAAACACACTCTGCTTTTGAGAATAGAGCACTCCTCTACTCTACTGTGTTTCTTATGGGGTCCGAACAGTGTGCTTGCTCAGATCAAAAGAACTGTGCTTCCTAAACACACGGGCCATATCTAGTTCAAATCTGCTTAGAAAACTGACAAGAACAGTAGCTCCTCTTCAGTCCAATACACTGTACATCCTGGGAACAGACGCGAGTGCTCTTTGCACTATGTATATCAATGGGAGCCCAATAGTGACTCTTCTTACCAGAAAACAACTCTTGCTCATAGGACCAGAAACTGCATGGGATTCAACTCCATTTAGGACTGGGAAACAAACGCTAGCTCGCCTTACAAGAAACCCACTCTGCTTTTGATAAAAGAGGAGTCTTATACTCTACTGTGTTTCCTATGGGGTTCGAACAGTGGGCTTGCTCAGAACAAAAGAACTGTGTTTTCTACACACACGGCCATATCTATTTCACCTCTGCTTAGGAAACTGACAAGAACAGTAGCTCCTCTTCAGTCCAATACAATGTACTTGCTGGGAACAGACGCGAGTGCTATTTGTACTGTGTATGGCAATGGGAGCGCAATAGTGATTTTCCTTACCAGAAAACAACTCTTGCTCATAGGACCAAAAACTGCATGTGACTCAACTCCATTTGGTTCTGGGAAACAAATGCTAGCTCGCATTACAAGAAACACACTCTGCTTTTGAGAAAAGAGCACTCTTCTACTCTACTGTGTTTCCTATAGTGCCAGAACAGTGAGCTAGCTAAGAAAAAAAGAACTGTGCTTCCTACACACACGGCTCATATCTAGTTCAACTCTGCTTAGGAAACTGACATGAACAGTAGATCCTCTTCAGTCCAATACACTGAACATGCTGGGAACAGACGCCAGTGCTATTTGCCCTGTGTATGATCATGGGAGGGCAATAGTGACTCTTCTTACCAGAAAACAACTCTTGCTCATAGGACCAGAAACTGCATGTGATTCAACTCCATTTAGGACTGGGAAACAAACGCTAGGTCGCCTTAGAAGAAACACACTCTGCTCTTGAGAAAAGGGCACTCTTCAACTCTACTGTTTTTCCTATGGGGACCGAACAGTGAGCTTGCTCAGAACAAAAGAACTGTGCTTCCTACACACACGGGCCATATCTAGTTCAACTCTGCTTAGGAAACTGACAAGAACAGTATCTCCTCTTTAGTCCAATACACTGTACTTGCTGGGAACAGACTCGAGTGCTATTTGCACTGTTTATGGCAATGGGAGCACAATAGTGACTTTCCTTACCAAATAACAACTCTTGCTCGTAGGACCAGAAACTGCATGTGATTAAACCCATTTAGGACTGGGAAACAAACGCTAGCTCACCTTACAATAAACACACTCTGCTTTTGAGAAAAGAGCACTCTTCTACTCTACTGTGTTTCCTATGCGGTCCGAACAGTAAGCTTGCTCAGAACAAAAGAACTGTGCTTCCTACACACACGGGCCATATCTAGTTCAACTCTGCTAAGGAAACTGAAAGAACAGTAGCTCCTCTTCATCCAATACACTGTACTTGCTGGGAACAGACGCAAGTCCTATTTGCAATGTGTATGGCATTTGGAGCACAATAGTGACTTTCCTTACCAGAAAACAACTCGTGCTCGTAAGACCAAAAACTGCATGTGATTCAACTCCATTTAGGACTAGGAAACAAACACTAGCTCACCTTACAATAAACACACTCTGCTTTTAGGAAAAGAGCACTCTTCTACTCTACAGTGTTTACAAAGTGGTCAAAACAGTGAGCTTGCTCAGAACAAAAGAACTGTGCTTCCTACACACAGGGGCCATATCTAGGTCAACTCTGATTAGGAAACTGACAAGAACAGTAGCTCCTCTTCAGTCCAATACACTGTACTTGCTGGGAACACACGTGAGTGCTATTTGCACTGTGTATGACAATGGCAGCACAATAGTGACTCTTCTTACCAGAAAACAACTCTTGCTCATAGTACCAGAAAATGAATGTGAATCAAATCCATTAAGGACTGGGAAACAAACGCTAGCTCGCCTTACAAGAAACACACTCTGCTTTTGAGAAAAGAGCACTCCTCTACTCTACTGTGTTTCTTATGGGGTCCGAACAGTGTGCTTGCTCAGATCAAAAGAACTGTGTTTCCTACACGCACGGGCCATATCTAGTTCAACTCTGCTTAGAAAACTGACGAGAACAGTAGCTCCTCTGCAGTCCAATACACTGTACATCCTGGGAACAGACGCGAGTGCTCTTTGCACTATGTATATCAATGGGAGCACAATAGTGACTCTTCTTACCAGAAAACAACTCTTGCTCATAGGACCAGAAACTGCATGGGATTCAACTCCATTTAGGACTGGGAAACAAACGCTAGCTCGCCTTACAAGAAACCCACTCTGCTTTTGATAAAAGAGGAGTCTTATACTCTACTGTGTTTTCAATGGGGTTCGAACAGTGAGCTTGCTCAGAACAAAAGAACTGTGCTTCCTACACACACGGCTCATATCTAGTTCAACTCTGCTTCGGAAACTGACAAAAACAGTAGATCCTCTTCAGTCCAATACACTGAACATGATGGGAACAGACGCCAGTGCTATTTGCCCTGTGTATGACAATAGGAGCGCAATAGTGACTCTTCTTACCAGAAAACAACTCTTGCTCGTAGGACCAGAAACTGTATGGGATTCAACTCCATTTAGGACTGGGAAAAAAATGCTAGCTCGATTTATAAGAAACACACTCTGATTTTGAGAAAAGAGCACTCTTCTACTCTACTGTGTTTCCTATGGGGTCCGAACAGTGAGCTTGATCAGAACAAAAGAACTGTGCTTCCTACACACACGGCCTATATCTAGTTCAACTCTGCTTAGGAAACCGACAAGAACAGTAGCTCCTCTTCAGTCCAATACACTGTACTTGCTGGGAACATACACGAGAGCTATTTGCACTGTGTATGGAAATGAAAGCACAATAGTGACTCTTCTTACCAGGAACCAGCTCTTGCTCGTAGGACCAGAAAATGCATGTGATTCAACTCCATTTAGGACTGGGAAACAAACGCTAGCTAGCCTTACAAGAAACACACTCTGCTTTTGAGAAAAGAGCAGCCTTCTACTCTACTGTGTTTCCTGTGGGGTACGAACAGTGAGCTTGCTCAGAACAAAAGAACTGTGCTTCCTACACACACGGGCCACATCTAGTTCAACTCTGCTTAGGAAACTGACAAGAACAGCAGCTCCTCTTCAGTACAATACACTGTACTTGCTGGGAACAGACGCGAGTGCTATTTGCACTGTGTATGGCAATGGGAGCACAATAGTGACTTTCCTTACAAAAAAAAAACCTCTTGCTCGTAGGACCAGAAATTGCATGGGATTCAACTCCATTTAGGACTGGGAAACAAACTCTAGCTCGCCTTGCAAGAAACACACTCTGCTTTGAGAAAGAGCACTCTTCTACTCTACTGTGTTTCCTAGGGGTTCAGAACAGTGAGCTTGCTCAGAACAAAAGAACTGTGCTTCCTACACACACGGGACATATCTAGTTCAACTCTGCTTAGGAAACTGACAAGAACAGTAGCTCCTCTTCAGTAAACTACACTGTACTTGCTGGGAACAGACGCGAGTGCTATTTGCAATGTATATGGCAATGGGAGCACAATAGTGACTCTTCTTACCAGAAAACAACTCTTGCTCTTAGGACCAGAAACTGCATGTGACTCAACTCCATTTAATACTGGGAAACAAACGCTAGCTCGCCTCACAAGAAACACACTCTGCTTTTGAGAAAAGAGCACTCTTCTACTCTACTGTGTTTCCTATAGGGCCAGGACAGTGAGCTTGCTCAGAACAAAAGAACTGTGCTTCCTACACACACGGGCCATATCTAGTTCAATTCTGCTTAGGAAACTGACAAGAACAGTAGATCCTCTTCAGTCCAATACACTGTACATGCTGAAAAGAGAGGCCAGTGCTATTTGCACTGTGTATGGCAATGGGAGCGCATTAGTGACTCTTCTTACCAGAAAACAACTCTTGCTCATAGAACCAGAAACTGCATGGGATTCAACTCCATTTAGGACTGTGAAAAAAACGCTAGCTCGCCTTACAAGAAAGACACTCTGATTTTGAGAAAAGTTCACTCTTCTACTCTACTGTGTTTCCTATGGGGTCCAAAGAGTGGGCTTGCTCAGAACAAAAGAACTGTTTTTCCTACACAAAGGGGCCATACCTAGTTCAAGTCTGCTTAGGAAACTGACAAGAATAGTAGCTACTCTTCAGTCCAATACACTGTACATGCTGGGAACAGACGCCAGTGCTATTTGTCCTGTGTATGGCAATGACAGCGCAATAGTGACTCTTCTTACCAGAAAACAACTCTAGCTCGTAGGACCAGAAAATGCATGTGAATCAACTCCATTTAGGACTGGGAAAGAAACGCTAGCTCGCCTTACAAGAAACACACTCTGCTTTTGAGAAAAGAGCACTCTTCTACTCTACTGTGTTTCCTATGAGGTCCGAACAGTGAGATTGCTCAGAACAAAAGAACTGTGCTTCCTACACCCACGGGCCATATCTAGGTCAACTCTGCTTAGGAAAATGACAAGAACAGTAGATCCTCTTCAGTCCAATACACTGTACTTGGTGGGAACAGACACGATTGCTATTTGCACTGTGTATGGCAATGGGAACACAATAGTGACTCTTCATACCATAAAACAACTCTTGCTCGTAGGACCAAAAACTGGATGTGATTCAACTCCATTTAGGACTGGGAAACAAACACTAGCTCGCAGTACAAGAAACAAACTCTGCTTTTGAGAAAAGAGCACTCTTCTACTCTACTGTGTTTCCTATGCGGTCCGAACAGTGAGCTTGCTCAGAACAAAAGAACTGTGCTTCCTACAAACACGGGCCATATCTAGTTCAACTCTGCTTAGGAAACTGACAAGAACAGTAGATCCTCTTCAGTCCAATACACTGTACTTGCTGGGAACAGACGCTAGTGCTATTTGCACTGTGTATGGCAATGGGAGCACAATAGTGACTCTTCTTACCAGAAAACAACTCTTGCTCGTGGGACCAAAAACTGCATGTGACTCAACACCATTTCTGACTGGGAAACAAACGCTAGCTCACCTTACAATAAACACACTCTGCTTTTGAGAAAAGAGCAGCCTTCTACTCTACTGTGTTTCCTGTGCAATACGAACAGTGAGCTTGCTCAGAACAAAAGAACTGTGCTTCCTACACACAGGGGCCATATCTAGGTCAACTCTGCTTAGGAAACTGACAAGAACAGTAGCTCCTCTTCAGTCCAATACACTGTACTTGCTGGGAACAGACGCGAGTGCTATTTGCACTGTGTATGACAATGGCAGGGCAATAGTGACTCTTCTTACCAGAAAACAACTCTTCCTTGTAGGACCAGAAAATGCATGTGAATCAACTCCATTTAGGACTGGGAAACAAACGCTAGCTCGCCTTACAAGAAACACACTCTGCTTTTGAGAAAAGAGCACTCCTCTACTCTACTGTGTTTCTTATGGGGTCCGAGCAGTGTGCTTGCTCAGATCATAAGAACTGAGCTTCCTACACACACGGGCCATACCTAGTTCAACTCTGCTTAGGAAACTGACAAGAGCAGTAGCTCCTCTTCAGTCCAATACACTGTACTTGCTGGGAACAGACACGAGTACTATTTGCATTGTGTATGACAATGGGAGCACAATAGTGACTCTTTTTATCAGAAAACAACTCTTGCTCGTAGGACCAAAAAATGCATGTGAATCAACTCCATTTAGGACTGGGAAACAAACGCTAGCTCGCCTTACAAGAAACACACTCTGCTTTTGAGAAAAGAGCAATCTTCTACTCTACTGTGTTTCCTATGGTGTCCGAACAGTGTGCTTGCTCAGATCAAAAGAACTGTGCTTCCTACACACACGGGCCATATCTAGTTCAAATCTGCTTAGAAAACTGACAAGAACAGTAGCTCCTCTTCAGTCCAATACACTGTACATCCTGGGAACAGACGCGAGTGCTCTTTGCACTATGTATATCAATGGGAGCACAATAGTGACTCTTCTTACCAGAAAACAACTCTTGCTCATAGGACCAGAAACTGCATGGGATTCAACTCCATTTAGGACTGGGAAACAAACGCTAGCTCGCCTTACAAGAAACCCACTCTGCTTTTGATAAAAGAGGAGTCTTATACTCTACTGTGTTTCCTATGGGGTTCGAACAGTGAGCTTGCTCAGAACAAAAGAACTGTGTTTTCTACACACATGGCCATATCTATTTCACCTCTGCTTAGGAAACTGACAAGAACAGTAGCTCCTCTTCAGTCCAATACACTGTACTTGCTGGGAACAGACGCGAGTGCTATTTGTACTGTGTATGGCAATGGGAGCGCAATAGTGATTTTCCTTACCAGAAAACAACTCTTGCTCATAGGACCAAAAACTGCATGTGACTCAACTCCATTTAGTTCTGGGAAACAAATGCTAGCTCGCATTACAAGAAACACACTCTGCTTTTGAGAAAAGAGCACTCTTCTACTCTACTGTGTTTCCTATAGTGCCAGAACAGTGAGCTAGCTAAGAAAAAAAGAACTGTGCTTCCTACACACACGGCTCATATCTAGTTCAACTCTGCTTAGGAAACTGACATGAACAGTAGATCCTCTTCAGTCCAATACACTGAACATGCTGGGAACAGACGCCAGTGCTATTTGCCCTGTGTATGATCATGGGAGGGCAATAGTGACTCTTCTTACCAGAAAACAACTCTTGCTCATAGGACCAGAAACTGCATGTGATTCAACTCCATTTAGGACTGGGAAACAAACGCTAGGTCGCCTTAGAAGAAACACACTCTGCTTTTGAGAAAAGGGCACTCTTCAACTCTACTGTTTTTCCTATGGGGACCGAACAGTGAGCTTGCTCAGAACAAAAGAACTGTGCTTCCTACACACACGGGCCATATCTAGTTCAACTCTGCTTAGGAAACTGACAAGAACAGTATCTCCTCTTCAGTCCAATACACTGTACTTGCTGGGAACAGACTCGAGTGCTATTTGCACTGTTTATGGCAATGGGAGCACAATAGTGACTTTCCTTACCAAATAACAACTCTTGCTCGTAGGACCAGAAACTGCATGTGATTCAACTCCGTTTAGGACTGAGAAACAAACGCTAGCTCGCCTTGCAAGAAACACACTCTGCTTTTGAGAAAACAGCACTCTTCTACTCTCCTGTGTTTCCTATAGGGCCAGAACAGTGAGCTTGCTCAGAACAGAAGAACTGTGCTTCCTACACACACGGGCCATATCTAGTTCAACTCTGCTAAGGAAACTGAAAGAACAGTAGCTCCTCTTCATCCAATACACTGTACTTGCTGGGAACAGACGCAAGTCCTATTTGCAATGTGTATGGCATTTGGAGCACAATAGTGACTTTCCTTACCAGAAAACAACTCGTGCTCGTAGGACCAAAAACTGCATATGATTCAACTCCATTTAGGACTGGGAAACAAACACTAGCTCACCTTACAATAAACACACTCTGCTTTTGAGAAAAGAGCACTCTTCTACTCTACAGTGTTTACAAAGTGGTCAAAACAGTGAGCTTGCTCAGAACAAAAGAACTGTGCTTCCTACACACAGGGGCCATATCTAGGTCAACTCTGATTAGGAAACTGACAAGAACAGTAGCTCCTCTTCAGTCCAATACACTGTACTTGCTGGGAACAGACGTGAGTGCTATTTGCACTGTGTATGACAATGGCAGCACAATAGTGACTCTTCTTACCAGAAAACAACTCTTGCTCATAGGACCAGAAAATGCATGTGAATCAACTCCATTTAGGACTGGGAAACAAACGCTAGCTCGCCTTACAAGAAACACACTCTGCTTTTGAGAAAAGAGCACTCCTCTACTCTACTGTGTTTCTTATGGGGTCCGAACAGTGTGCTTGCTCAGATCAAAAGAACTGTGCTTCCTACACACACGGGCCATATCTAGTTCAACTCTGCTTAGAAAACTGACAAGAACAGTAGCTCCTCTGCAGTCCAATACACTGTACATCCTGGGAACAGACGCGAGTGCTCTTTGCACTATGTATATCAATGGGAGCACAATAGTGACTCTTCTTACCAGAAAACAACTCTTGCTCATAGGACCAGAAACTGCATGGGATTCAACTCCATTTAGGACTGGGAAACAAACGCTAGCTCGCCTTACAAGAAACCCACTCTGCTTTTGATAAAAGAGGAGTCTTATACTCTACTGTGTTTCCAATGGGGTTCGAACAGTGAGCTTGCTCAGAACAAAAGAACTGTGCTTCCTACACACACGGCTCATATCTAGTTCAACTCTGCTTTGGAAACTGACACAAACAGTAGATCCTCTTCAGTCCAATACACTGAACATGATGGGAACAGACGCCACTGCTATTTGCCCTGTGTATGACAATAGGAGCGCAATAGTGACTCTTCTTACCAGAAAACAACTCTTGCTCGTAGGACCAGAAACTGTATGGGATTCAACTCCATTTAGGACTGGGAAAAAAATGCTAGCTCGATTTATAAGAAACACACTCTGATTTTGAGAAAAGAGCACTCTTCTACTCTACTGTGTTTCCTATGGGGTCCGAACAGTGAGCTTGATCAGAACAAAAGAACTGTGCTTCCTACACACACGGCCTATATCTAGTTCAACTCTGCTTAGGAAACCGACAAGAACAGTAGCTCCTCTTCAGTCCAATACTCTGTACTTGCTGGGAACATACACGAGAGCTATTTGCACTGTGTATGGAAATGAAAGCACAATAGTGACTCTTTTTACCAGGAACCAGCTCTTGCTCATAGGACCAGAAAATGCATGTGATTCAACTCCATTTAGGACTGGGAAACAAACGCTAGCTCGCCTTACAAGAAACACACTCTGCTTTTGAGAAAAGAGCAGCCTTCTACTCTACTGTGTTTCCTGTGGGGTACGAACAGTGAGCTTGCTCAGAACAAAAGAACTGTGCTTCCTACACACACGGGCCACATCTAGTTCAACTCTGCTTAGGAAACTGACAAGAACAGTAGCTCCTCTTCAGTACAATACACTGTACTTGCTGGGAACAGACGCGAGTGCTATTTGCACTGTGTATGGCAATGGGAGCACAATAGTGACTTTCCTTACAAAAAAAAACCTCTTGCTCGTAGGACCAGAAACTGCATGGGATTCAACTCCATTTAGGACTGGGAAACAAACTCTAGCTCGCCTTACAAGAAACACACTCTGCTTTGAGAAAGAGCACTCTTCTACTCTACTGTGTTTCCTAGGGGTTCCGAACAGTGAGCTTGCTCAGAACAAAAGAACTGTGCTTCCTACACACACGGGCCATATCTAGTTCAATTCTGCTTAGGAAACTGACAAGAACAGTAGATCCTCTTCAGTCCAATACACTGTACATGCTGAAAAGAGAGGCCAGTGCTATTTGTACTGTGTATGGCAATGGGAGCGCATTAGTGACTCTTCTTACCAGAAAACAACTCTTGCTCATAGAACCAGTAACTGCATGGGATTCAACTCCATTTAGGACTGTGAAAAAAACGCTAGCTCGCCTTACAAGAAAGACACTCTGATTTTGATAAAAGGTCACTCTTCTACTCTACTGTGTTTCCTATGGGGTCCAAAGAGTGGGCTTGCTCAGAACAAAAGAACTGTGCTTCCTACACACAGGGGCCATACCTAGTTCAAGTCTGCTTAGGAAACTGACAAGAATAGTAGCTCCTCTTCAGTCCAATACACTGTACATGCTGGGAACAGACGCCAGTGCTATTTGTCCTGTGTATGGCAATGACAGCGCAATAGTGACTCTTCTTACCAGAAAACAACTCTTGCTCATAGGACCAGAAACTGCATGTGATTCAACTCCATTTAGGACTGGGAAACAAATGCTAGCTCGCCTTACAAGAAACACACTCTGCTTTTGAGAAAAGAGCACTCTTCTACTATACTGTGTTTCCTAAGGGGTCAGAACAGTGAGCTTGCTCAGAACAAAAGAACTGTGCTTCCTACACACACGGGCCATATCTAGTTCAACTGTGCTTAGGAAACTGACAAGAACAGTAGCTCCTTTTCAGTCCAATACACTGTACTTGCTAGGAACAGACGCGAGTGCTATTTGCACTGTGTATGGCAATGGGAGCGAAATAGTGACTTTCCTTACCAGAAAACAACTCTTGATCGTTGGACCTAAAACTGCACGTGATTCAACTCTATTTAGGACTGGAAAACAAACGCTAGCTCGCCTTACAAGAAACAAACTCTGCTTTTGAGAAAAGAGCACTCTTCTACTCTACTGTGATTCCTATAGGGCCAGAACAGTGAGCTTGCTCAGAACAAAAGAACTGTGCTTCCTACACACATGGGCCATATCTAGTTCAACTCTGCTTAGGAAACTGACAAGAACAGTAGCTCCTCTTCAGTCCAATACACTGTACTTGCTGCGAAAAGACGTGAGTGCTATTTGCAATGTGTATGGAAACGGGAGCACAATAGTGACTCTTCTTACCAGAAAACAACTCTTGCTCGTAGCAATAGAAACTGCATGTGATTCAATTACATTTAGGACTGGGGAACAAACGCTAGCTCACCTTATAAGAAACATACTCTGCTTTTGAGAAAAGTGCACTCTTCTACTCTACTGTGTTTTCTATAGGGTAGAACAGGGAGCTTGCTCAGAACAAAAGAACTGTGCTTCCTACACACACGGGCCATATCTAGTTCAACTCTGCTTAGGAAACTGACAAGAACAGTAACTCCGATTCAGTTCAATACACTGTACATACTGGGAACAGACGCCAGTACTATTTGCCCTGTGTATGACAATGGGAGCGCAATAGTGACTCTTTTTACCAGAAAACAACTCTTGCTCCTAGGAGCAGAAACTGCATGTGATTCAACTCCATTTAGGACTGGGAAACAAACGCTAGCTCGCCTTACAAGAAACACACTCCGCTTTTGAGAAAAGAGCACTCTTCAACTCTACTGTGTTTCCTATGGGGTCCGAACAGTGAGCTTGCTCAGAACAAAAGAACTGTGCTTCCTACACACACGGGCCATATCGAGTTCAACTCTGTTTAGGAAACTGACAAGAACAGTAGCTCCTCTTCAGTCCAATACACTGTACTTGCTGGGAACAGACACGAGTGCTATTTGCACTGTGATAGGCAATGGGAGCACAGTAGTGACTTTCTTTACCAGAAAACAACTTTTGCTCCAAGACCAGAAACTGCATGTGATTCAACTCCATTTAGGACTGGGAAACAAACGCTAGCTCGTCTTACAAGAAACACAGTCTGCTTTTGAGAAAAGAGCACACTTCTACTCTACTGTGTTTCCTATAAGGCCAGAACTGTGAGATTGCTCAGAACAAAAGAACTGTGCTTTCTACACACACGGCTCTAACTAGTTCAATTCTGCTTAGGAAACTGACAAGAACAGTAGCTCCTATCAGTCCAATACACTGTACATGCTGGGAACAGACGCGAGTGCTTTTTGCACTGTGAATTGCAATGGGAGCACAATAGTGACTTTCCTTACGAGAAAACAACTTTTGCTCGTAGGACCAGAAACTGCATGTGATTCAACTCCATTTAGGACTGGGAAACAAATGCTAGCTTGCCTTATAAGAAACACACTCTGCTTTGAGAAAAGAGCACTCTTCTACTCTACTGTGTTTCCTATAGGGCCAGGACAGTGAGCTTGCTCAGAACAAAAGAACTGTGCTTCCTACACACACCGGCCATATCTAGTTGAACTCTGCTTAGGAAACTGACAAGAACAGTAGCTCCTCTTCAGTTCAATACACTGTACTAGCTGGGAACAGACGCGAGTGCTATTTGCACTGTGTATGGCAATGGGAGCTCAATAGTGACTCTTCTTACCAGAAAACAACTCTTGCTGGTAGGACCAGAAACTGCATGTGATTCAACTCCATTTATGACTGGGAAACAAACGCTAGCTCGCCTTACAAGAAACACACTCTGCTTTTGAGAAAAGATCACTCTTCTACTGTACTGTGTTTCCTATGGGGCCCGAACACTGAGCTTGCTAGGAACAAAAGAACTGTGTTTCCTACACACACGGGCCATATCTAGTTCAACTCTGTTTTGGAAACTGACAAGAACAGTAGCTCCTCTTCTATCCATTACACTGTACTTGCTAGGAACAGACACGAGTGCTATTTGCACTGTGTATGGCAATGGTAGCGCAATAGTGACTTTCCTTACCAGAAAACAACTCTTGCTCGTTGGACCTAAAACTGCATGTGATTCAACTCTATTTAGGACTGGGAAACAAACGCTAGCTCACCTTACAAGAAACAAACTCTGCTTTTGAGAAAAGAGCACTCTTCTACTCTACTGTGATTCCTATATGGCCAGAACAGTGAGCTTGCTCAGAACAAAAGAACTGTGCTTCCTACGCACATGGGCCATATCTAGTTCAACTCTGCTTAGCAAACTGACAAGAACAGTAGCTCCTCTTCAGTCCAATACACTGTACTTGCTGGGAACAGACACAAGTGCTATTTGCACTGTGAATGGCAATGGGAGCACAATAGTGACTTTCTTTACAAGAAAACAACTTTTGCTCCAAGACCAGAAACTGCATGTGATTCAACTCCATTTAGGACTGGGAAACAAACGCTAGTTCATCTTACAAGAAACACAGTCTGCTTTTGAGAAAAGAGCACACTTCTACTCTACTGTGATTCCTATAGGGCCAGAACTGTGAGATTGCTCAGAACAAAAGAACTGTGCTTTCTACACACACGGCTATAACTAGTTCAATTCTGCTTAGGAAACTGACTAGAACAGTATCTCCTATCAGTCCAATACACTGTATTTGCTGGGAACAGACGCGAGTGCTTTTTGCACTGTGAATGGCAATGGGAGCACAATAGTGACTTTCCTTACCAGAAAACAACTTTTGCTCGTAGGACCAGAAACTGCATGTGATTCAACTCCATTTATCACTGGGAAACAAATGCTGGCTCGCCTTATACGAAACACACTCTGCTTTTGACAAAAGAGCACTCTTCTACTCTACTGTGTTTCCTATAGGGCCAGAACAGTGAGCTTGCAAGAACAAAAGAACTGTGCTCCTTACACACACGGGCCATATCTAGTTCAACTCTACTTAGGAAACTGACAAGAACAGTAGCTCCTATTCAGTCCAATACACTGTAATTGCTGGGAACAGACGCGAGTGCTTTTTGCAATGTGTATGGCAATGGGAGCTCAATAGTGACTCTTCTTACCCGAAAAAAACTCTTGGTCATAGGACCAGAAACTGCATGGGATTCAACTCCATTTCTGACTGGGAAACAAACACTAGCTCGCCTTTCAAAAAACTCACTGTGCTTTAGAGAAAAGAGCACTCATCTCCTCTACTGTGTTTACTATGGGGTCCGAAAAGTGAGCTTGCTCTGAACAAAGGAACTGTGCTTCCTACACACGGGCCATATCTAGTTCAACTCTGCTTAGGAAACTGACAAGAACAGTAGCTCCTCTTCAGTTCAATACACTGTACTTGCTGGGAACAGACGCGAGTGCTATTTGCACTGTGTATGGCAATGGGAGCACAATAGTGACTCTTCTTATTAGAAAAAAACGCTTGCTCGTAGGACCAAAAACTGCATGGGATTCAAATCCATTTCTGACTGGGAAACAAACAACAGCTCACCTTACAAGAAATACACTCTGCTTTTGAGAAAAGAGCACTCTTCTACTCTACTGTGTTTCCTAAAGGGCCAGAACAGTGAGCTTGCTCAGAACAAAAGAACTGTGCTTCCTGCACACAGGGGCCATATCTAGTTCAATTCTGCTTAGGAAACTGACAAGAACAGTAGCTCCTCTTCAGTTCAATACACTGTACTAGCTGGGAACAGACGCGAGTGCTATTTGCACTGTGTATGGCAATGGGAGCTCAATAGTGACTCTTCTTACCAGAAAACAACTCCTGCTCGTAGGACCAGAAACTGCATGTGATTCAACTCCAATTATGACTGGGAAACAAACGCTAGCTCGCCTTACAATAAACAATCTCTGCTTTTGAGAAAAGAGCACTCTTCTACTCTACTGTGATTCCTATAGTGCCAGAACAGTGAGCTTGCACAGAACAAAAGAACTGTGCTTCCTACACACACGGGCCATATCTAGTTCAACTCTGTTTAGGAAACTGACAAGAACAATAGCTTCTCTAAAGTCCAATACACTGTACTTGCTAGGAACAGACGCAAGTGCTATTTGCACTGTGTATGGCAATGGGAGCACAATAGTGACTTTCCTTACCAAAAAACAACTCTTGCTCGTAGGACCTAAAACTGCATGTGATTCAACTCTATTTAGGACTGGGAAACAAACGCTAGCTCGCCTTACAAGAAACACACTCTGCTTTTGAGAAAAGAGCACTCTTCAACTCTACTGTGATTCCTAAAGGGCCAGAACAGTGAGCTTGCTCAGAACAAAAGAACTGTGCTTCCTACACACATGGGCCATATCTAGTTCAACTCTGCTTAGGAAACTGACAAGAACAGTAGCTCCTCTTCAGTCCAATACACTGTACTTGCTGCGAAAAGACGCGAGTGCTATTTGCACTGTGTATGGCAATGGGAGCACAATAGTGACTCTTCTTACCAGAAAACAAGTCTTGATCGTAGGAATAGAAACTGCATGTGATTCAATTCCATTTAGGACTGGGGAACAAATGCTAGCTCACCTTACAAGAAACATACTCTGCTTTGAGAAAAGTGCACTCTTCTATTCTACTGTGTTTTCTATAGGGTAGAACAGTGAGCTAGCTCAGAACAAAAGAACTGTGCTTCCTACACACGGGCCATATCTAGTTCAACTCTGCTTAGGAAACTGACAAGAACAGTAACTCCGATTCAGTCCAATACACTGTACTTGCTAGGAACAGACGCGAGAGCGATTTGCACTGTGTATGGCAATGGGAGCTCAATAGTGACTCTTCTTACCAGAAAAAAACTCTTGGTCATAGGACCAGAAACTGCATGGGATTCAACTCCATTTCTGAATGGGACATAAACACTAACTCGCCTTTCAAGAAACACACTCTGCTTTTGAGAAAAGAGCACTCTTATCCTCTACTGTGTTTCCTATGGGATCCGAACAGTGAGCTTGCTCTGAACAAAAGAACTGTGCTTCCTACACCCACGGGCCATATCTAGTTCAACTCTGCTTAGGAAACTGACAAGAACAGTAGCTCCTCTTCAGTCCAATACACTGTACTTGCTGCGAAAAGACGCGAGTGCTATTTGCACTGTGTATGGCAATGGGAGCATAATAGTGACTCTTCTTACCAGAAAACAACTCTTGATCGTAGGAATAGAAACTGCATGTGATTCAATTCCATTTAGGACTGGGAAACAAATGCTGGCTCACCTTACAAGAAACATACTCTGCTTTTGAGAAAAGTGCACTCTTCTATTCTACTGTGTTTTCTATAGGGTAGAACAGTGAGCTTGCTCAGAACAAAAGAACTGTGCTTCCTACACACACGGGCCATATCTAGTTCAACTTTGCTTAGGAAACTGACAAGAACAGTAACTCCGATTCAGTCCAATACACTGTACTTGCTGGGAACAGACGCGAGAGCTATTTGCACTGTGTATGGCAATGGGAGCTCAATAGTGACTCTTCTTACCCGAAAAAAACTCTTGGTCATAGGACCAGAAACTGCATGTGATTCAACTCTATTTAGGACTGGGAAACAAACGCTAGCTCGCCTTACAATAAACAAACTCTGCTTTTGAGAAAAGAGCACTCTTCAACTCTACTGTGTTTCCTATGGGGTCCGAACAGTGAGCTTGCTCTGAACAAAAGAACTGTGCTTCCTACACCCACGGGCCATATCTAGTTCAACTCTGCTTAGGAAACTGACAAGAACAGTAGCTCCTATTCAGTTCAATACACTTTACTTGCTGGGAACAGACGCGAGTGCTATTTGCAGTGTGTATTGCAATGGGAGCACAATAGTGACTTTCCTTACCAGAAAACATCTTTTGCTCGTAGGACCAGAAACTGCATGTGATTCAACTCCATTTAGGACTGGGAAACAAACGCTAGCTCGCCTTACAAGAAACACAGTCTGCTTTTCAGAAAAGAGCACTCTTCCACTCTACTGTGTTTCCTAAGTTGTCAGAACAGTGAGCTTGCTCAGAACAAAAGAACTGTGCTTCCTACACACACGGGCCATATCTAGTTCAATTCTGCTTAGGAAACTGACAAGAACAGTAGATCCTCTTCAGTCCAATACACTGTACATGCTGGGAATAGACGCCAGTACTATTTGCCCTGTGTATGACAATGGGAGCACAATAGTGACTCTTCTTACCAGAAAACAATTCTTGCTCCTAGGCGCAGAAACAGCATGTGATTCAACTCCATTTAGGACTGGGAAACAAACGCTAGCTCGCCTTACAAGAAACAGACTCTGCTTTTGAGAAAAGAGCACTCTTCTACTCTACTGTGTTTCGTATGGGGTCCGAACAGTGAGCTTGCTCAGAACAAAAGAACTGTGCTTCCTACACACACGGGCCATATCTAGTTCAACTCTGCTTAGGAAACTGACAAGAACAGTAGCTCCTATTCAGTCCAATACACTGTACTTGCTGGGAACAGACACGAGTGCTATTTGCACTGTGTATGGCAATGGGAGCACAATAGTGACTTCTTTTTACCAGAAAACAACTCTTGCTTGTAGGACCAGAAACTGCATGGGATTCAACTCCATTTCTGACTGGGAAACAAACACTAGCTCGCCTTACAAGAAATGCACTCTGCTTTTGAGAAAAGAGCACTCTTATACTCTACTGTGTTTCCTATAGGGCCAGAACAGTGAGCTTGCTCAGAACAAAAAAACTGTGCTTCCTGCACACAGGGGCCATATCTAGTTCAATTCTGCTTAGGAAAATGACAAGAACAGTAGCTCCTCTTCAGTCCAATACACTGTACTTGCTGGGAACAGACGCCAGTGCTATTTGCACTGTGTATGACAGTGGGAGCTCAATAGTGACTCTTCTTACCACAAAAAAACTCTTGGTCATAGGACCAGAAACTGCATGGGATTCAACTCCATTTCTGACTGGGAAACAAACACTAGCTCACCTTTCAAGAAACACACTCTCCTTTTGAGAAAAGAGCACTCTTCTCCTCTACTGTGTTTACTATGGGGTCAGTAAAGTGAGCTTGCTCTGAACAAAAGAACTGTGCTTCCTACACACACCGGCCATATCTAGTTCAACTCTGCTTAGGAAACTGACAAGAACAGTAGCTCCTCTTCAGTTCAATACACTGTACTTGCTGGGAACAGAGACGCGAGTGCTATTTGCACTGTGTATGGCAATGGGAGCACAATAGTGACTCTTCTTAACAGAAAACAACTCTTGCTCTTAGGACCAGAAACTGCATGTGATTCAACTCAATTTAGGCCTGGGAAACAAACGCTAGTTCGCCTTACAAGAAAACCACTCTGCTTTTGAGAAAAGGTCACTCATCTACTCTACTGTGTTTCCTATGGTGTCCGAACAGTGAGCTTGCTCAGAACAAAAGAACTGTGTTTCCTACACACACGGGCCATATCTAGTTCAACTCTGCTTAGGATACTGACAAGAACAGTAGATCCTCTTCAGTCCAATACACTGTACATGCTAGGAACAGACACAGTGCTTTTTGCCCTGTGTATGACAATGGGCACGCAATAGTGACTCTTCTTACCAGAAAACAACTCTTGCTCATAGGACCAGAAACTGCATGTGATTCAACTCCATTTAGGACTGGGAAACAAACGCTAGCTCGCCTAACAAGAAACACACTCTGCTTTTGAGAAAAGGTCACTCTTCTACTCTACTGTGTTTCCTATGGGGTCCGAACACTGAGCTTGCTCAGAACAAAAGAACTGTGTTTACTACACACACGGGCCATATCTAGTTCAACTCTGTTTAGGAAACTGACAAGAACAGTAGCTCCTCTTCAGTCCAATACACTGTACTTGCTAGGAACAGACGCGAGTGCAATTTGTACTGTTATGGCAATGGGAGCACAATAGTGACTTTCCTTACCAGAAAACAGCTCTTGCTCGTAGGACATAAAACTGCATGTGATTCAACTCCATTTAGTACTGGGAAACAAACGCTAGCTTGCCTTACAAGAAACAAACTCTGCTTTTGAGAAAAGTACACTCTTCTACTCTACTGTGATTCCTATAGGGCCAGAACAGTGAGCTTGCTCAGAACAAAAGAACTGTGCTTCCTACACCCACGGGCCATATGTAGTTCAACTCTGCTTAGGAAACTGACAAGAACAGTAACTCCGATTCAGTTCAATACACTGTACTTGCTGGGATCAGACGCGAGAGCTATTTGCACTGTGTAGGGCAATGGGAGCTCACTAGTGACTCTTCTTCCCAGAGAAAAACTCTTGGTCATAGGATCAGAAACTGCATGGGATTGAACTCCAATTCTGACTGGGAAACAAACACTAGCTCGCCTTTCAAGAAACACACTCTGCTTTTGAGAAAAGAGTACTCTTCTCCTCTACTGTGTTTCCTACAGGGTCTGAACAGTGAGCTTGCTCTGAACAAAAGAACTGTGCTTCCTACACACACGGGCCATATCTAGTTCCACTCTGCTTAGGAAACTGACAAGAACAGTAGCTCCTATTCAGTTGAATAAACTGTACTTGCTGGGAACAGACGCGAGTGCTATTTGCACTGTGTATTGCAATGGGAGCGCAATAGTGACTCTTCTTACCAGAAAACAACTCTTGCTCCTAGGACCAGAAACTGCATGTGATTCAACTCCATTGAGGACTGGGAAATAAACGCTAGCTCGCCTTACAAGAAACACACTCTGCTTTTGAGAAAAGGTCACTCTTCAACTCTACTGTGTTTCCTATGCGGTCCGAACAGTGAGCTTGCTCAGATCAAAAGAACTGTGTTTCCTACACACACGGGCCATATCTAGTTCAATTCTGCTTCGGAAACTGACAAGAACAGTAGATCCTCTTCAGTCCAATACACTGTACATGCTGGGAACAGACGCCAGTACTATTTGAACTGTGTATGACAATGGGAGCGCTATAGTGACTCTTCTTACCAGAAAACAACTCTTGCTCCTAGGAGCAGAAACTGCATGTGATTCAACTCCATTTAGGACTGGGAAACAAACACTAGCTCGCCTTACAAGAAACAAACTCTGCTTTTGAGAAAAGAGCACTCTTATACTCTACCGTGATTCCTATAGGGCCATAACAGTGAGCTTTCTTAGAACAAAAGAACTGTGCTTCCTACACACACGTGCCATATCTAGTTCAATTCCGCTTAGGAAACTGACAAGAACAGTAACTCCGATTCAGTCCAATATACTGTCCTTGCTGGGAACTGACGCGAGAGCTCTTTGCACGGTGTATGGCAATGGGAGCTCAATAGTGACTCTTCTTACCCGAAAAATAATCTTGGTCATAGGACCAGAAACTCCATGGGATTCAACTCCATTTAGGACTGGGAAACAAAGACTAGCTCGCCTTTCAAGAAACACACTGTGCTTTTGAGAAAAGAGCACTCTTCTTCTCTACTGGGTTTCCTATGGGGTCCCAAAAGTGAGCTTGCTCTGAACAAAAGAACTGTGCTTCCTACACACACGGCCATATCTACTTCAACTCTGCTTAGGAAACTGACAAGAACAGTAGCTCCTCTTCAGTTCAATACACTGTACTTGCTGGGAACAGACGCAAGTGCTATTTGCACTGGGTATGGCAATGGGAGCGCAATACTGACTCTTCTTACCAGAAAACAACTCTTGCTCGTAGGACCATTAACTGCATGTGATTCAACTCCATTTAAGACTGGGAAACAAACGCTAGGTCGCCTTACAAGAAAGACACTCTGCTTTTGAGAAAAGGTCACTCTTCTTCTCTACTGTGTTTCCTATGGGGTCCGAACAGTGAGCTTGCTCAGAACAAAAGAACTGTGTTTCCTACACACACGGGCCATATCTAGTTCAACTCTGTTTAGGAAACTGACAAGAACAGTAGCTCCTCTTCAGTCCAATACACTGTAATTGCTAGGAACAGACGCGAGTGCTATTTGCACTGTGTATAGCAATGGGAGCGCAATAGTGACTTTCCTTACCAGAAAACAACTCTTGCTCGTAGGACATAAAACTGCATGTGATTCAACTCCATTTAGTACTGGGAAACAAACGCTAGCTTGCCTTACAAGAAACAAACTCTGCTTTTGAGAAAAGTACACTCTTCTACTCCACTGTGATTCCTATAGAGCCAGAACAGTGAGCTTGCTCAGAACAAAAGAACTGTGCTTCCTACACCCACGGGCCATATGTAGTTCAACTCTGCTTAGGAAACTGACAAGAACAGTAACTCCGATTCAGTTCAATACACTGTACTTGCTGGGATCAGACGCGAGAGCTATTTGCACTGTGTAGGGCAATGGGAGCTCAATAGTGACTCTTCTTCCCAGAAAAAAACTCTTGGTCATAGGATCAGAAACGGCATGGGATTGAACTCCATTTCTGAATGGGAAACAAACACTAGCTCGCCTTTCAAGAAACACACTCTGCTTTTGAGAAAAGAGTACTCTTTCTCCTCTACTGTGTTTCCCTACGGGGTAACTGAACAGTGAGCTTGCTCTGAACAAAAGAACTGTGCTTCCTACACACACGGGCCATATCTAGTTCAACTCTGCTTAGGAAACTGACAAGAACAGTAGCTCCTCTTCAGTTCAATACACTGTACTTGCTGGGAACAGACGCGAGTGCTATTTGCACTGTGTATGGCAAAGGGAGCGTCCACAGTGACACTTCTTACCAGAAAACAACTCTTGCTCGTAGTACCAGAAACTGCATTGTGATACAACACCATTTAGGACTGGGAAACAAATGCTAGCTCGCCTTACAAGAAACACACTCTGCTTTTCAGAAAACGTCACTCTTCTACTCTACTGTGTTTTCTATGGGGGCCGAACAGTGAGCTTGCTCAGAACAAAAGAACTGTGTTTCCTACACACACGCGCCATATCTAGTTCAATTCTGCTTCGGAAACTGACAAGAACAGTAGATCCTCTTCTGTCCAATACACTGTACTTGCTAGGAACAGACGCAAGTGCTATTTGCACTGTGTATGGCAATGGAGAGCGCAATAGTGACTTTCCTTACCAAAAAACAACTCTTGGTCCTAGGACCTAAAACTGCATGTGATTCAACTCTATTTAGTACTGGGGAAACAAATGCTAGCTCGCCTTACAAGAAACAAACTCTGCTTTTGAGAAAAGAGCACTCTTCTACTCTACTGTGATTCCTATAGGGCCAGAACAGTGAGCTTGCTCTGAACAAAAGAACTGTGCTTCCTACACACATGGGCCATATCTAGTTCAACTCTGCTTAGGAAACTGACAAGAACAGTAGCTCCTCTTCAGTCCCATACACTGTACTTGCTGCGAAAAGATGCGAGTGCTATTTGTACTGTGTATGGCAATGGGAGCACAATAGTGACTCTTCTTACCAGAAAACAACTCTTGCTCGTAGGAATAGAAACTGCATGTGATTCAATTCCATTTAGGACTGGGGAACAAATGCCTAGCTCACCTTACAAGAAACATACTCTGCTTTTGAGAAAAGTGCACTCTTCTATTCTACTGAGTTTTCTATAGGGAAGAACAGTGAGCTTGCTCAGAACAAAAGAACTGTGCTTCCTACACACACGGGCCATATCTAGTTCAACTCTGCTTAGGAAACTGACAAGAACAGTAACTCCGATTCAGTCCAATTACACTGTACTTGCTGGGAACAGACAGCCGAGAGCTTATTTGCACTGTGTATGGCAATGGGAACTCAATAGTGACACTTCTTACCAGAAAAAAACTCTTGGTCATAGGACCAGAAACTGCATGGGATTCAACTCCATTTCTGAATGGGACATAAACACTAGCTCGCCTTTCAAGAAACACACTCTGCTTTTGAGAAAAGAGCACTCTTCTCCTCTACTGTGTTTCCCTATGGGGTCCCGAACAGTGAGCTTTGCTCAGAACAAAAGAACTGTGCTTCCTACACCCACGGGCCATATCTAGTTCAACTCTGCTTAGGAAACTGACAAGAACAGTAGCTCCTATTCAGTTCAATACACTTTACTTGCTGGGAACAGACGTGAGTGCTATTTGCAGTGTGTATTGCAATGGGAGCACAATAGTAACTTTCCTTACCAGAAAACAACTTTTGCTCGTAGGACCAGAAACTGCATGTGATTCAACTCATTTAGGACTGGGAAACAAACGCTAGCTCGCCTTACAAGCAACACAGTCTGCTTTTGAGAAAAGAGCACTCTTCTCCTCTACTGTGTTTCCTATGGGGTCCGAACAGTGAGCTTGCTCTGAACAAAAGAACTGTGCTTCCTACACCCACGGGCCATATCTAGTTTCAACTCTGCTTAAAAAACTGACAAGAACAGTAGCTCCTATTCAGTTCAATTACACTGTACTGGCTGCGAACAGACGCGAGTGCTATTTGCAGTGTGTATTGCAATGGGAGCACAATAGTGACTTTTCCTTACCAGAAAACAACTTTTTGCTCGTAGGACCAGAAACTGCATGTGATTCTACTCCATTTAGGACTGGGAAACAAACGCTAACTCGCCTTACAAGAAACACAGTCTGCTTTTGAAAAAAGAGCACTCCTTCTACTCTACAGTGTTTCCTAAGTGGTCCAAAACAGTGAGCTTTCTCAGAACAAAAGAACTGTGCTTCCTACACACACGGGCCATATCTAGTTCAATTCTGCTTAGGAAACTGACAAGAACAGTAGATCCTCTTCAGTCCAATACACTGTACATGCTGGGAACAGACGCCAGTACTATTTACCCTGTGTATGACAATGGGAGCGCAATAGTGACTCTTCTTACAAGACAACAATTCTTGCTCCTAGGAGCAGAAACTGCATGTGATTCAACTCCATTTAGGACTGGGAAACAAACGCTAGCTCGCCTTACAAGAAAACCACTCTCCTTTTGAGAAAAGGTCACTCATCTACTCTACTGTGTTTCCTATGGTGTCCGAACAGTGAGCTTGCTCAGAACAAAAGAACTGTGTTTCCTACACACACGGGCCATATCTAGTTCAACTCTGCTTAGGAAACTGACAAGAACAGTAGCTCCTCTTCAGTCCAATACACTGTACATGCTGGGAAGAGACACGAGTGCTATTTGCACTGTGAATGGCAATGGAGCACAATAGTGACTTTCTTTACCAAAAAACAAATTTTGCTCCTAGGACCAGAAACTGCATGTGATTCAACTCCATTTAGGACTGGGAAACAAACGCTAGCTCGTCTTACAAAAAACACAGTCTGCTTTTGAGAAAAGAGCACACTTCTACTCTACTGTGTTTCCTATAGGGCCAGAACTGTGAGATTGCTCAGAACAAAAGAACTGTGCTTTCTCCACACACGGCTATAACTAGTTCAACTCTGCTTAGGAAACTGACAATAACAGTAGCTAGTCTTCAGTTCAATACACTGTACTTGCTGGGAACAGACGTGAGTGCTATTTGCACTGTGTATGGCAATGGGAGCTCAATAGTGACTCTTCTACCAGAAAACAACTCTTTCTCGTAGGAATAGAAACTGCATGTGATTCAATTCCATTTAGGACTGGGAAAGAAATGCTAGCTCGCCTTCCAAGAAACATACTCTGCTTTTGAGAAAAGAGCACTCTTCTACTCTACTGTGTTTTCTATAGGGTAGAACAGTCAGCTGCTCAAAACAAAAGAACTGTGCTTCCTACACACACTGGCCATATCTAGTTCAACTCTGCTTAGGAAACTGACAAGAACAGTAGCTCCTCTTCAGTCCAATACACTGTACTTGCTGGGAACAGACGCGAGTGCTATTTGCACTGTAAATGGCAATGGGAGCACAATAGTGACTTTCCTTACCAGAAAACAACTTTTGCTCGTAGGACCAGAAACTGCATGTGATTCAACTCCATTTAGGACTGGGAAACAAACGCTAGCTCGCCTTACAAGAAACACAGTCTGTTTTGAGAAAAGAGCACTCTTCTACTCTACTGTGTTTCCTATAGTACCTGAACAATGAGATTGCTCAGAACAAAAGAACTGTGCATTGTACACACACGGCTACAACTAGTTCAATTCAGCTTAGGAAACTGAGCAGAAGAGTAGATCCTCTTCAGTCCAATACACTGTACATGCTGGAACAGATACCAGTGCTATTTGCCCTGTGTATGACAATGGGAGCGCAATAGTGACTCTTCTTACCAGAAAACAAATCTTGCTCGTAGGAACAGAAACTGCATGGGATTCAACTCCATTTAGGTATGGGAAACAAACGCTAGGTCGCCTTACAAGAAAGACACTCTGCTTTTGAGAAAAGGTCACTCTTCTACTCTACTGTGTTTCCTATGGTGTCCGAACAGTGAGCTTGCTCAGAACAAAAGAACTGTGTTTCCTACACACACGGGGCCATATCTAGTTCAACTCTGTTTAGGAAACTGCAAGAACAGTAGCTCCTCTTCAGTCCAATACACTGTAATTGCTAGGAACAGACGCGAGAGCTATTTGCACTGTGTATGGCAATGGGAGCGCAATAGTGACTTTCCTTACGGAAAACAACTCTTTCTCGTAGGAATAGAAACTGCATGTGATTCAATTCCATTTAGGACTGGGAAAGAAACGCTAGCTCGCCTTCCAATAAACATACTCTGCTTTTGAGAAAAGAGCACTCTTCTACTCTACTGTGTTTTCTATAGGGTAGAACAGTCAGCTGCTCAGAACAAAAGAACTGTGCTTCCTACACACACTGGCCATATCTAGTTCAACTCTGCTTAGGAAACTGACAAGAACAGTAGCTCCTCTTCAGTCCAATACACTGTACTTGCTGGGAACAGACGCGTGTGCTATTTGCACTGTGTATGGCAATGGGAGCACAATAGTGACTCTTCTTACCAGAAAACAAATCCTGCTCGTAGGAACAGAAACTGCATGTGATTCAACTCCATTTAGGACTGGGAAACAAACGCTAGCTCGCCTTACAAGAAACACAGTCTGCTTTTGAGAAAAGAGCACTCTTCTACTCTACTGTGTTTCCTATGGGGTCCGAACAATGAGCTTGCTCAGAACAAAAGAACTGTGCTTCCTACACCCACGGGCCATATCTAGTTCAACTCTGCTTAGGAAACTGACAAGAACAGTAGCTCCTATTCAGTTCAATACACTTTACTTGCTGGGAACAGACGCGAGTGCTATTTGCAGTGTGTATTGCAATGGGAGCACAATAGTAACTTTCCTTACCAGAAAACAACTTTTGCTCGTAGGACCAGAAACTGCATGTGATTCAACTCCATTTAGGACTGGGAAACAAACGCTAGCTCGCCTTACAAGCAACACAGTCTGCTTTTGAGAAAAGAGCACTCTTCTGCTCTACGGTTTTTCCTAAGTGGTCAGAACAGTGAGCTTGCTCAGAACAAAAGAACTGTGCTTCCTACACACATGGGCCATATCTAGTTCAATTCTGCTTAGGAAACTGACAAGAACAGTAGATCCTCTTCAGTCCAATACACTGTACATGCTGGGAATATACGCCAGTACTATTTGCCCTGTGTATGACAAAGGGAGCACAATAGTGAATCTTCTTACCAGAAAACAATTCTTGCTCCTAGGAGCAGAAACTGCATGTGATTCAACTCCATTTAGGACTGGGAAACAAACGCTAGCTCGCCTTACAGGAAACATACTCTGCTTTTGAGAAAAGAGCACTCTTCTACTCTACTGTGTTTCCTATGGGGTCCGAACAGTGAGCTTGCTCAGAACAAAAGAACTGTGCTTCCTACACACACGGGCCATATCTAGTTCAACTCTGCTTAGGAAACTGACAAGAACAGTAGCTCCTATTCAGTCCAATACACTGTACTTGCTGGGAACAAACACGAGTGCTATTTGCACTGTGTATGGCAATGGGAGCGCAATAGTGACTTTTTTTTTACCAGAAAACAACTCTTGCTCGTAGGACCAGAAACTGCATGGGATTCAACTCCATTTCTGACTGGTAAACAAACACTAGCTCGCCTTTCAAGAAAAACACTCTCCTTTGAGAAAAGAGCACTCTTCTCCTCTACTGTGTTTACTATGGGGTCTGAAAATTGAGCTTGCTCTGAACAAAAGAACTGTGCTTCCTACACACACTGGCCATATCTAGTTCAACTCTGCTTAGGAAACTGACAAGAACAGTAGCTGCTCCTCTTCAGTTCAATACACTGTACTTGCTGGGAACAGAGACGGGAGTGCTATTTGCACTGTGTATGGCAATGGGAGCACAATAGTGACTCTTCTTAACAGAAAACCAACTCTTGCTCGTAGGACCAGAAACTGCATGTGATTCAACTCCATTTAGGACTGGGAAACAAACCCTAGCTCGCCTTACAATAAACACAGTCTGCTTTTGAGAAAAGAGCACTCTTCTACTCTACTGTGTTTCCTATGGGCCCGAACAGTGAGCTTGCTCAGAACAAAAGAACTGTGCTTCCTACACAAACGGGCCATATCTAGTTCAACTCTGCTTAGGAAACTGACAAGAACAGTAAGCTCCTATTCAGTCCAATACACTGTACTTGCTGGGAACAAACACGAGTGCTATTTGCACTGTGTATGGCAATGGGAGCGCAATAGTGTCTTCTTTTACCAGAAAACAACTCTTGCTCGTAGGACCAGAAACTGCATGGGATTCAACTCCATTTCTGACTGGGAAACAAACACTAGCTCGCCTTACATAATACACTCTGCTTTTGAGAAAGAGCACTCTTCCAC
The DNA here is from genome assembly GCF_949786415.1 of Peromyscus eremicus. Classification (NCBI taxonomy): domain Eukaryota; kingdom Metazoa; phylum Chordata; class Mammalia; order Rodentia; family Cricetidae; genus Peromyscus; species Peromyscus eremicus. The sequence goes on from NW_026736064.1 coordinate 64,488, forward strand.
TCTACTGTGTTTCCTAAGTGGTCAGAACAGTGAGCTTGCTCAGAACAAAAGAACTGTGCTTCCTACACACACGGGCCATATCTAGTTCAATTCTGCTTAGGAAACTGACAAGAACAGTAGATCCTCTTCAGTCCAATACACTGTACATGCTGGGAATAGACGCCAATACTATTTGCCCTGTGTATGACAATGGGAGCAAAATAGTGACTCTTCTCACCAGAAAACAATTCTTTCTCCTAGGAGCAGAAACTGCATGGGATTCAACTCCATTTCTGACTGGGAAACAAACCCTAGCTCGCCTTTCAAGAAACACACTCTCCTTTTGAGGAAAGAGCACTCTTCTCCTCTACTGTGTTTACTATGGGGTCCGAAAAGTGAGCTTGCTCTGAACAAAAGAACTGTGCTTCCTACACACAACGGCCATATCTAGTTCAACTATGCTTAGGAAACTGACAAGAACAGTAGCTCCTCTTCAGTTCAATACACTGTACTTGCTGGGAACAGAGACGCGAGTGCTATTTGCACTGTGTATGGCAATGGGAGCACAAATAGTGACTCTTCTTAACAGAAAACAACTCTTGCTCGTAGGACCAGAAACTGCATGTGATTCAACTCCATTTAGGCCTGGGAAACAAACACTAGCTCGCCTTACAAGAAAACCACTCTGCTTTTGAGAAAAGGTCACTCATCTACTCTACTGTGTTTCCTATGGTGTCCGAACAGTGAGCTTGCTCAGAACAAAAGAACTGTGTTTCCTACACACACGGCCATATCTAGTTCAACTCTGCTTAGGAAACTGACAAGAACAGTAGCTTCTCTTCAGTCCAATACACTGTACATGCTGGGAAACAGACGCCAGTACTATTTGCCCCTGTGTATGACAATGGGAGCGCAATAGTGACTCTTCTTACCAGAAAACAACTCTTGCTCCTAGGAGCAGAAACTGCATGTGATTCAACTCCATTTTAGGACTGAGAATCAAACACTAGCTCGCCCCTACAAGAAACAAACTCTGCTTTTGAGGAAAAGAGCACTCTTATACTCTACCGTGATTCCTATAGGGCCAGAACAGTGAGCTTGCTCAGAATAAAAGAACTGTGCTTCCTACACACACGGGCCATATCTAGTTCAATTCTGCTTAGGAAACTGACAATAACAGTAACTCCGATTCAGTCCAATACACTGTCCTTGCTGGGAACAGACGCCAGTACTATTTGCCAGGTGTATGACAATGGGAGCACAATAGTGACTCTTCTTACCAGAAAACAACTCTTGCTCCTAGGAGCAGAAACTGCATGTGAATCAACTCCATTTAGGACTGGGAAACAAATGCTAGCTCGCCTTACAAGAAATACACTCTGCTTTCGAGAAAAGAGCACTCTTCTACTCTACTGTGTTTCCTATGGGGTCCGAACAGTGAGCTTGCTCAGAACAAAAGAACTGTGCTTCCTACACTCACGGGCCATATCTAGTTCAACTCTGCTTAGGAAACTGACAAGAACAGTAGCTCCTCTTCAGTCCAATACACTGTACTTGCTGGGAACAGACGCCAGTGCTATTTGCACTGTGTATGGCAATGGGAGCTCAATAGTGACTCTTCTTACCACAAAAAAACTCTTGGTCATAGGACCAGAAACTGCATGGATTCAACTCCATTTCTGACTGGGAAACAATCACTAGCTCGCCTTTCAAGAAACACACTCTCCTTTGAGAAAAGAGCACTCTTCTCCTCTACTGTGTTTACTATGGGGTCCGAAAAGTGAGCTTGCTCTGAACAAAAGAACTGTGCTTCCTACACACACCAGCCATATCTAGTTCAACTCTGCTTAGGGAAACCGACAAGAACAGTAGCTCCTCTTCAGTACAATACACTGTACTTGCTGGGAACAGAGACGCGAGTGCTATTTGCACTGTGTATGGCAATGGGAGCACAATAGTGACCTCTTCTAACAGAAAACAACTCTTGCTCGTAGGACCAGAAACTGCATGTGATTCAACTCCATTTAGGACTGGGAAACAAACGCTAGCTCGCCTTACAAGAAAACCACTCTCCTTTTGACAAAAGCTCACTCATCTACTCTACTGTGTTTCCTATGGGGTCCGAACAGTGAGTTTGCTCAGAACATAGGAACTGTGTTTCCTACACACACGGGCCATATCTAGTTCAGCTCTGCTTAGGAAACTGACAAGAACAGTAGCTCCTCTTCATTCCAATACACTGTACTTGCTGGGAAGAGACACGAGTGCTATTTGCACTGTGAATGGCAATGGAGCACAATAGTGACATTCCTTACCAGAAAACAACTTTTGCTCCTAGGACCAGAAACTGCATGTGATTCAACTCCATTTAGGACTGGGAAACAAACGCTAGCTCGTCTTACAAGAAACACAGTCTGCTTTTGAGAAAAGAGCACACTTCTACTCTACTGTGTTTCCTATAGGGCCAGAACTGTGAGATTGCTCAGAACAAAAGAACTGTGCTTTCTACACACACGGCTATAACTAGTTCAATTCTGCTTAGGAAACTGACAAGAACAGTAGCTCCTATCAGTCCAATACACTGTACTTGCTAGGAACAGACGCAAGTGCTATTTGCACTGTTTATGGCAATGGGAGCTCAATAGTGACTTTCCTTACCAGAAAACAACTCTTGCTCGTAGGACCTAAAACTGCATGTGATTCAACTCTATTTAGGACTGGGAAACAAACGCTAGCTTGCCTTACAAGAAACAAACTCTGCTTTTGAGAAAAGAGCACTCTTCTACTCTACTGTGATTCCTATAGGGCCAGAACAGTGAGCTTGCTCAGAACAAAAGAACTGTGCTTCCTACACACATGGGCCATATCTAGTTCAACTCTGCTTATGAAACTGACAAGAACAGTAGCTCCTCTTCAGTCCAATACACTGTACTTGCTGCGAAAAGACGCGAGTGCTATTTGCGCTGTGTATGGCAACGGGAGCACAATAGTGACTCTTCTTACCAGAAAACAACTCTTGCTCATAGGAATAGAAACTGCATGTGATTCAATTCCATTTAGGACTGGGGAACAAACGCTAGCTCACCTTACAAGAAACACACTCTGCTTTTGAGAAAAGTGCACTCTTCTACTCTACTTTGTTTTCTATAGGGTAGAACAGTGAGCTTGCTCAGAATGAAAGAACTGTGCTTACTACACACACGGGCCATATCTAGTTCAACTCTGCTTAGGAAACTGACAAGAACAGTAACTCCAATTCAGTCCAATACACTGTACTTGCTGGGAACAGACGCGAGAGCTATTTGCACTGTGTATGGCAATGGGAGCTCAATAGTGACTCTTCTTACCAGAAAAAAACTCTTGGTCATAGGACCAGAAACTGCATGGGATTCAACTCCATTTCTGAATGGGAAATAAACACTAGCTCGCCTTTCAAGAAACACACTCTGCTTTTGAGAAAAGAGCACTCTTCTCCTCTACTGTGTTTCCTATGGGGTCCGAACAGTGAGCTTGCTCTGAACAAAAGAACTGTGCTTCCTACACCCACGGGCCATATCTAGTTCAACTCTGCTTAAAAAACTGACAAGAACAGTAGCTCCTATTCAGTTCAATACACTGTACTGGCTGCGAACAGACGCGAGTGCTATTTGCAGTGTGTATTGCAATGGGAGCACAATAGTGACTTTCCTTACCAGAAAACAACTTTTGCTCGTAGGACCAGAAACTGCATGTGATTCTACTCCATTTAGGACTGGGAAACAAACGCTAACTCGCCTTACAAGAAACACAGTCTGCTTTTGAAAAAAGAGCACTCTTCTACTCTACAGTGTTTCCTAAGTGGTCAAAACAGTGAGCTTTCTCAGAACAAAAGAACTGTGCTTCCTACACACACGGGCCATATCTAGTTCAATTCTGCTTAGGAAACTGACAAGAACAGTAGATCCTCTTCAGTCCAATACACTGTACATGCTGGGAACAGACGCCAGTACTATTTACCCTGTGTATGACAATGGGAGCGCAATAGTGACTCTTCTTACAAGACAACAATTCTTGCTCCTAGGAGCAGAAACTGCATGTGATTCAACTCCATTTAGGACTGGGAAACAAACGCTAGCTCGCCTTACAAGAAAACCACTCTCCTTTTGAGAAAAGGTCACTCATCTACTCTACTGTGTTTCCTATGGTGTCCGAACAGTGAGCTTGCTCAGAACAAAAGAACTGTGTTTCCTACACACACGGGCCATATCTAGTTCAACTCTGCTTAGGAAACTGACAAGAACAGTAGCTCCTCTTCAGTCCAATACACTGTACATGCTGGGAAGAGACACGAGTGCTATTTGCACTGTGAATGGCAATGGAGCACAATAGTGACTTTCTTTACCAAAAAACAAATTTTGCTCCTAGGACCAGAAACTGCATGTGATTCAACTCCATTTAGGACTGGGAAACAAACGCTAGCTCGTCTTACAAAAAACACAGTCTGCTTTTGAGAAAAGAGCACACTTCTACTCTACTGTGTTTCCTATAGGGCCAGAACTGTGAGATTGCTCAGAACAAAAGAACTGTGCTTTCTCCACACACGGCTATAACTAGTTCAACTCTGCTTAGGAAACTGACAATAACAGTAGCTAGTCTTCAGTTCAATACACTGTACTTGCTGGGAACAGACGTGAGTGCTATTTGCACTGTGTATGGCAATGGGAGCTCAATAGTGACTCTTCTACCAGAAAACAACTCTTTCTCGTAGGAATAGAAACTGCATGTGATTCAATTCCATTTAGGACTGGGAAAGAAATGCTAGCTCGCCTTCCAAGAAACATACTCTGCTTTTGAGAAAAGAGCACTCTTCTACTCTACTGTGTTTTCTATAGGGTAGAACAGTCAGCTGCTCAAAACAAAAGAACTGTGCTTCCTACACACACTGGCCATATCTAGTTCAACTCTGCTTAGGAAACTGACAAGAACAGTAGCTCCTCTTCAGTCCAATACACTGTACTTGCTGGGAACAGACGCGAGTGCTATTTGCACTGTAAATGGCAATGGGAGCACAATAGTGACTTTCCTTACCAGAAAACAACTTTTGCTCGTAGGACCAGAAACTGCATGTGATTCAACTCCATTTAGGACTGGGAAACAAACGCTAGCTCGCCTTACAAGAAACACAGTCTGTTTTGAGAAAAGAGCACTCTTCTACTCTACTGTGTTTCCTATAGTACCTGAACAATGAGATTGCTCAGAACAAAAGAACTGTGCATTGTACACACACGGCTACAACTAGTTCAATTCAGCTTAGGAAACTGAGCAGAAGAGTAGATCCTCTTCAGTCCAATACACTGTACATGCTGGGAACAGATACCAGTGCTATTTGCCCTGTGTATGACAATGGGAGCGCAATAGTGACTCTTCTTACCAGAAAACAAATCTTGCTCGTAGGAACAGAAACTGCATGGGATTCAACTCCATTTAGGTATGGGAAACAAACGCTAGGTCGCCTTACAAGAAAGACACTCTGCTTTTGAGAAAAGGTCACTCTTCTACTCTACTGTGTTTCCTATGGTGTCCGAACAGTGAGCTTGCTCAGAACAAAAGAACTGTGTTTCCTACACACACGGGCCATATCTAGTTCAACTCTGTTTAGGAAACTGACAAGAACAGTAGCTCCTCTTCAGTCCAATACACTGTAATTGCTAGGAACAGACGCGAGAGCTATTTGCACTGTGTATGGCAATGGGAGCGCAATAGTGACTTTCCTTACCGGAAAACAACTCTTTCTCGTAGGAATAGAAACTGCATGTGATTCAATTCCATTTAGGACTGGGAAAGAAACGCTAGCTCGCCTTCCAATAAACATACTCTGCTTTTGAGAAAAGAGCACTCTTCTACTCTACTGTGTTTTCTATAGGGTAGAACAGTCAGCTGCTCAGAACAAAAGAACTGTGCTTCCTACACACACTGGCCATATCTAGTTCAACTCTGCTTAGGAAACTGACAAGAACAGTAGCTCCTCTTCAGTCCAATACACTGTACTTGCTGGGAACAGACGCGTGTGCTATTTGCACTGTGTATGGCAATGGGAGCACAATAGTGACTCTTCTTACCAGAAAACAAATCCTGCTCGTAGGAACAGAAACTGCATGTGATTCAACTCCATTTAGGACTGGGAAACAAACGCTAGCTCGCCTTACAAGAAACACAGTCTGCTTTTGAGAAAAGAGCACTCTTCTACTCTACTGTGTTTCCTATGGGGTCCGAACAATGAGCTTGCTCAGAACAAAAGAACTGTGCTTCCTACACCCACGGGCCATATCTAGTTCAACTCTGCTTAGGAAACTGACAAGAACAGTAGCTCCTATTCAGTTCAATACACTTTACTTGCTGGGAACAGACGCGAGTGCTATTTGCAGTGTGTATTGCAATGGGAGCACAATAGTAACTTTCCTTACCAGAAAACAACTTTTGCTCGTAGGACCAGAAACTGCATGTGATTCAACTCCATTTAGGACTGGGAAACAAACGCTAGCTCGCCTTACAAGCAACACAGTCTGCTTTTGAGAAAAGAGCACTCTTCTGCTCTACGGTTTTTCCTAAGTGGTCAGAACAGTGAGCTTGCTCAGAACAAAAGAACTGTGCTTCCTACACACATGGGCCATATCTATTTCAGTTCTGCTTAGGAAACTGACAAGAACAGTAGATCCTCTTCAGTCCAATACACTGTACATGCTGGGAATATACGCCAGTACTATTTGCCCTGTGTATGACAAAGGGAGCACAATAGTGAATCTTCTTACCAGAAAACAATTCTTGCTCCTAGGAGCAGAAACTGCATGTGATTCAACTCCATTTAGGACTGGGAAACAAACGCTAGCTCGCCTTACAGGAAACATACTCTGCTTTTGAGAAAAGAGCACTCTTCTACTCTACTGTGTTTCCTATGGGGTCCGAACAGTGAGCTTGCTCAGAACAAAAGAACTGTGCTTCCTACACACACGGGCCATATCTAGTTCAACTCTGCTTAGGAAACTGACAAGAACAGTAGCTCCTATTCAGTCCAATACACTGTACTTGCTGGGAACAAACACGAGTGCTATTTGCACTGTGTATGGCAATGGGAGCGCAATAGTGACTTTTTTTTACCAGAAAACAACTCTTGCTCGTAGGACCAGAAACTGCATGGGATTCAACTCCATTTCTGACTGGTAAACAAACACTAGCTCGCCTTTCAAGAAAAACACTCTCCTTTGAGAAAAGAGCACTCTTCTCCTCTACTGTGTTTACTATGGGGTCTGAAAATTGAGCTTGCTCTGAACAAAAGAACTGTGCTTCCTACACACACTGGCCATATCTAGTTCAACTCTGCTTAGGAAACTGACAAGAACAGTAGCTCCTCTTCAGTTCAATACACTGTACTTGCTGGGAACAGAGACGGGAGTGCTATTTGCACTGTGTATGGCAATGGGAGCACAATAGTGACTCTTCTTAACAGAAAACAACTCTTGCTCGTAGGACCAGAAACTGCATGTGATTCAACTCCATTTAGGACTGGGAAACAAACCCTAGCTCGCCTTACAATAAACACAGTCTGCTTTTGAGAAAAGAGCACTCTTCTACTCTACTGTGTTTCCTATGGGGTCCGAACAGTGAGCTTGCTCAGAACAAAAGAACTGTGCTTCCTACACAAACGGGCCATATCTAGTTCAACTCTGCTTAGGAAACTGACAAGAACAGTAGCTCCTATTCAGTCCAATACACTGTACTTGCTGGGAACAAACACGAGTGCTATTTGCACTGTGTATGGCAATGGGAGCGCAATAGTGTCTTCTTTTTACCAGAAAACAACTCTTGCTCGTAGGACCAGAAACTGCATGGGATTCAACTCCATTTCTGACTGGGAAACAAACACTAGCTCGCCTTACATAAATACACTCTGCTTTTGAGAAAAGAGCACTCTTCCACTCTACTGTGTTTCCTAAGTGGTCAGAACAGTGAGCTTGCTCAGAACAAAAGAACTGTGCTTCCTACACACACGGGCCATATCTAGTTCAATTCTGCTTAGGAAACTGACAAGAACAGTAGATCCTCTTCAGTCCAATACACTGTACATGCTGGGAATAGACGCCAATACTATTTGCCCTGTGTATGACAATGGGAGCAAAATAGTGACTCTTCTCACCAGAAAACAATTCTTTCTCCTAGGAGCAGAAACTGCATGGGATTCAACTCCATTTCTGACTGGGAAACAAACCCTAGCTCGCCTTTCAAGAAACACACTCTCCTTTTGAGGAAAGAGCACACTTCTCCTCTACTGTGTTTACTATGGGGTCCGAAAAGTGAGCTTGCTCTGAACAAAAGAACTGTGCTTCCTACACACAACGGCCATATCTAGTTCAACTATGCTTAGGAAACTGACAAGAACAGTAGCTCCTCTTCAGTTCAATACACTGTACTTGCTGGGAACAGAGACGCGAGTGCTATTTGCACTGTGTATGGCAATGGGTGCACAATAGTGACTCTTCTTAACAGAAAACAACTCTTGCTCTTAGGACCAGAAACTGCATGTGATTCAACTCAATTTAGGCCTGGGAAACAAACGCTAGTTCGCCTTACAAGAAAACCACTCTGCTTTTGAGAAAAGGTCACTCATCTACTCTACTGTGTTTCCTATGGTGTCCGAACAGTGAGCTTGCTCAGAACAAAAGAACTGTGTTTCCTACACACACGGGCCATATCTAGTTCAACTCTGCTTAGGAAACTGACAAGAACAGTAGCTTCTCTTCAGTCCAATACACTGTACATGCTGGGAACAGACGCCAGTACTATTTGCCCTGTGTATGACAATGGGAGCGCAATAGTGACTCTTCTTACCAGAAAACAACTCTTGCTCCTAGGAGCAGAAACTGCATGTGATTCAACTCCATTTAGGACTGAGAATCAAACACTAGCTCGCCCTACAAGAAACAAACTCTGCTTTTGAGAAAAGAGCACTCTTATACTCTACCGTGATTCCTATAGGGCCAGAACAGTGAGCTTGCTCAGAATAAAAGAACTGTGCTTCCTACACACACGGGCCATATCTAGTTCAATTCTGCTTAGGAAACTGACAATAACAGTAACTCCGATTCAGTCCAATACACTGTCCTTGCTGGGAACAGACGCCAGTACTATTTGCCAGGTGTATGACAATGGGAGCACAATAGTGACTCTTCTTACCAGAAAACAACTCTTGCTCCTAGGAGCAGAAACTGCATGTGAATCAACTCCATTTAGGACTGGGAAACAAATGCTAGCTCGCCTTACAAGAAATACACTCTGCTTTTGAGAAAAGAGCACTCTTCTACTCTACTGTGTTTCCTATGGGGTCCGAACAGTGAGCTTGCTCAGAACAAAAGAACTGTGCTTCCTACACTCACGGGCCATATCTAGTTCAACTCTGCTTAGGAAACTGACAAGAACAGTAGCTCCTCTTCAGTCCAATACACTGTACTTGCTGGGAACAGACGCCAGTGCTATTTGCACTGTGTATGGCAATGGGAGCTCAATAGTGACTCTTCTTACCACAAAAAAACTCTTGGTCATAGGACCAGAAACTGCATGGGATTCAACTCCATTTCTGACTGGGAAACAATCACTAGCTCGCCTTTCAAGAAACACACTCTCCTTTTGAGAAAAGAGCACTCTTCTCCTCTACTGTGTTTACTATGGGGTCCGAAAAGTGAGCTTGCTCTGAACAAAAGAACTGTGCTTCCTACACACACCAGCCATATCTAGTTCAACTCTGCTTAGGAAACCGACAAGAACAGTAGCTCCTCTTCAGTTCAATACACTGTACTTGCTGGGAACAGAGACGCGAGTGCTATTTGCACTGTGTATGGCAATGGGAGCACAATAGTGACTCTTCTTAACAGAAAACAACTCTTGCTCGTAGGACCAGAAACTGCATGTGATTCAACTCCATTTAGGACTGGGAAACAAACGCTAGCTCGCCTTACAAGAAAACCACTCTCCTTTTGACAAAAGCTCACTCATCTACTCTACTGTGTTTCCTATGGGGTCCGAACAGTGAGTTTGCTCAGAACATAGGAACTGTGTTTCCTACACACACGGGCCATATCTAGTTCAGCTCTGCTTAGGAAACTGACAAGAACAGTAGCTCCTCTTCATTCCAATACACTGTACTTGCTGGGAAGAGACACGAGTGCTATTTGCACTGTGAATGGCAATGGAGCACAATAGTGACTTTCCTTACCAGAAAACAACTTTTGCTCCTAGGACCAGAAACTGCATGTGATTCAACTCCATTTAGGACTGGGAAACAAACGCTAGCTCGTCTTACAAGAAACACAGTCTGCTTTTGAGAAAAGAGCACACTTCTACTCTACTGTGTTTCCTATAGGGCCAGAACTGTGAGATTGCTCAGAACAAAAGAACTGTGCTTTCTACACACACGGCTATAACTAGTTCAATTCTGCTTAGGAAACTGACAAGAACAGTAGCTCCTATCAGTCCAATACACTGTACTTGCTAGGAACAGACGCAAGTGCTATTTGCACTGTTTATGGCAATGGGAGCTCAATAGTGACTTTCCTTACCAGAAAACAACTCTTGCTCGTAGGACCTAAAACTGCATGTGATTCAACTCTATTTAGGACTGGGAAACAAACGCTAGCTTGCCTTACAAGAAACACAGTCTGCTTTTGAGAAAAGAGCACTCTTCTACTCTACTGTGATTCCTATAGGGCCAGAACAGTGAGCTTGCTCAGAACAAAAGAACTGTGCTTCCTACACACATGGGCCATATCTAGTTCAACTCTGCTTATGAAACTGACAAGAACAGTAGCTCCTCTTCAGTCCAATACACTGTACTTGCTGAGAAAAGACGCGAGTGCTATTTGCGCTGTGTATGGCAACGGGAGCACAATAGTGACTCTTCTTACCAGAAAACAACTCTTGCTCATAGGAATAGAAACTGCATGTGATTCAATTCCATTTAGGACTGGGGAACAAACGCTAGCTCACCTTACAAGAAACACACTCTGCTTTTGAGAAAAGTGCACTCTTCTACTCTACTTTGTTTTCTATAGGGTAGAACAGTGAGCTTGCTCAGAATGAAAGAACTGTGCTTACTACACACACGGGCCATATCTAGTTCAACTCTGCTTAGGAAACTGACAAGAACAGTAACTCCAATTCAGTCCAATACACTGTACTTGCTGGGAACAGACGCGAGAGCTATTTGCACTGTGTATGGCAATGGGAGCTCAATAGTGACTCTTCTTACCAGAAAAAAACTCTTGGTCATAGGACCAGAAACTGCATGGGATTCAACTCCATTTCTGAATGGGAAATAAACACTAGCTCGCCTTTCAAGAAACACACTCTGCTTTTGAGAAAAGAGCACTCTTCTCCTCTACTGTGTTTCCTATGGGGTCCGAACAGTGAGCTTGCTCTGAACAAAAGAACTGTGCTTCCTACACCCACGGGCCATATCTAGTTCAACTCTGCTTAAAAAACTGACAAGAACAGTAGCTCCTATTCAGTTCAATACACTGTACTGGCTGCGAACAGACGCGAGTGCTATTTGCAGTGTGTATTGCAATGGGAGCACAATAGTGACTTTCCTTACCAGAAAACAACTTTTGCTCGTAGGACCAGAAACTGCATGTGATTCTACTCCATTTAGGACTGGGAAACAAACGCTAACTCGCCTTACAAGAAACACAGTCTGCTTTTGAAAAAAGAGCACTCTTCTACTCTACAGTGTTTCCTAAGTGGTCAAAACAGTGAGCTTTCTCAGAACAAAAGAACTGTGCTTCCTACACACACGGGCCATATCTAGTTCAATTCTGCTTAGGAAACTGACAAGAACAGTAGATCCTCTTCAGTCCAATACACTGTACATGCTGGGAACAGACGCCAGTACTATTTACCCTGTGTATGACAATGGGAGCGCAATAGTGACTCTTCTTACAAGACAACAATTCTTGCTCCTAGGAGCAGAAACTGCATGTGATTCAACTCCATTTAGGACTGGGAAACAAACGCTAGCTCGCCTTACAAGAAAACCACTCTCCTTTTGAGAAAAGGTCACTCATCTACTCTACTGTGTTTCCTATGGTGTCCGAACAGTGAGCTTGCTCAGAACAAAAGAACTGTGTTTCCTACACACACGGGCCATATCTAGTTCAACTCTGCTTAGGAAACTGACAAGAACAGTAGCTCCTCTTCAGTCCAATACACTGTACATGCTGGGAAGAGACACGAGTGCTATTTGCACTGTGAATGGCAATGGAGCACAATAGTGACTTTCTTTACCAAAAAACAAATTTTGCTCCTAGGACCAGAAACTGCATGTGATTCAACTCCATTTAGGACTGGGAAACAAACGCTAGCTCGTCTTACAAAAAACACAGTCTGCTTTTGAGAAAAGAGCACACTTCTACTCTACTGTGTTTCCTATAGGGCCAGAACTGTGAGATTGCTCAGAACAAAAGAACTGTGCTTTCTCCACACACGGCTATAACTAGTTCAATTCTGCTTAGGAAACTGACAAGAACAGTAGCTCCTATCAGTCCAATACACTGTACTTGCTGGGAACAGATGCGAGTGCTTTTTGCACTGTGAATGGCAATGGGAGCTCAATAGTGACTCTTCTTACCCGAAAAAAACTCTTGGCCACAGGACCAGAAAATGCATGGGATTCAACTCCATTTCTGACTGGGAAACAAACACTAGCTCGCCTTTCAAGAAACACACTGGACTTTTGAGAAAAGAGCACTCTTCTTCTCTACTGTGTTTCCTATGGTGTCCAAAAACTGAGCTTCTCTGAACAATAGAACTGTGCTTCCTACACACACGGGCCTTATCTAGTTCAACTCTGCTTAGGAAACTGACAATAACAGTAGCTAGTCTTCAGTTCAATACACTGTACTTGCTGGGAACAGACGCGAGTGCTATTTGCACTGTGTATGGCAATGGGAGCTCAATAGTGACTCTTCTACCAGAAAACAACTCTTTCTCGTAGGAATAGAAACTGCATGTGATTCAATTCCATTTAGGACTGGGAAAGAAATGCTAGCTCGCCTTCCAAGAAACATACTCTGCTTTTGAGAAAAGAGCACTCTTCTACTCTACTGTGTTTTCTATAGGGTAGAACAGTCAGCTGCTCAAAACAAAAGAACTGTGCTTCCTACACACACTGGCCATATCTAGTTCAACTCTGCTTAGGAAACTGACAAGAACAGTAGCTCCTCTTCAGTCCAATACACTGTACTTGCTGGGAACAGACGCGAGTGCTATTTGCACTGTAAATGGCAATGGGAGCACAATAGTGACTTTCCTTACCAGAAAACAACTTTTGCTCGTAGGACCAGAAACTGCATGTGATTCAACTCCATTTAGGACTGGGAAACAAACGCTAGCTCGCCTTACAAGAAACACAGTCTGTTTTGAGAAAAGAGCACTCTTCTACTCTACTGTGTTTCCTATATTACCTGAACAATGAGATTGCTCAGAACAAAAGAACTGTGCATTGTACACACACGGCTACAACTAGTTCAATTCAGCTTAGGAAACTGAGCAGAAGAGTAGATCCTCTTCAGTCCAATACACTGTACATGCTGGGAACAGATACCAGTGCTATTTGCCCTGTGTATGACAATGGGAGCGCAATAGTGACTCTTCTTACCAGAAAACAAATCTTGCTCGTAGGAACAGAAACTGCATGGGATTCAACTCCATTTAGGTATGGGAAACAAACGCTAGGTCGCCTTACAAGAAAGACACTCTGCTTTTGAGAAAAGGTCACTCTTCTACTCTACTGTGTTTCCTATGGTGTCCGAACAGTGAGCTTGCTCAGAACAAAAGACTGTGTTTCCTACACACACGGGCCATATCTAGTCAACTCTGTTTAGGAAACTGACAAGAAACAGTAGCTCCTCTTCAGTCCAATACACTGTAATTGCTAGGAACAGACGCGAGAGCTATTTGCACTGTGTATGGCAATGGGAGCGCAATAGTGACTTTCCTTACCGGAAAACAACTCTTTCTCGTAGGAATAGAAACTGCATGTGATTCAATTCCATTTAGGACTGGGAAAGAAACGCTAGCTCGCCTTCCAAGAAACATACTCTGCTTTTGAGAAAAGAGCACTCTTCTACTCTACTGTGTTTTCTATAGGGTAGAACAGTCAGCTGCTCAGAACAAAAGAACTGTGCTTCCTACACACACTGGCCATATCTAGTTCAACTCTGCTTAGGAAACTGACAAGAACAGTAGCTCCTCTTCAGTCCAATACACTGTACTTGCTGGGAACAGACGCGTGTGCTATTTGCACTGTGTATGGCAATGGGAGCACAATAGTGACTCTTCTTACCAGAAAACAAATCCTGCTCGTAGGAACAGAAACTGCATGTGATTCACTCCATTTAGGACTGGGAAACAAACGCTAGCTCGCCTTACAAGAACACAGTCTGCTTTTGAGAAAAGAGCACTCTTCTACTCTACTGTGTTTCCTATGGGGTCCGACAATGAGCTTGCTCAGAACAAAAGAACTGTGCTTCCTACATACACGGCCATATCTAGTTCAACTCTGCTTAGGAAACTGACAAGAACAGTAGCTCAGATTCAATCCAATACACTGTACTTGCTGTGAACAGAGGCGAGAGCTATTTGCACTGCGTATGGCAATGGGAGCTCAATAGTGACTCTTCTTACCAGAAAAAAACTCTGGTCATAGGACCAGAAACTGCATGGGATTCAACTCCATTTCTGACTGGGAAACAAACACTAGCCCGCCTTTCAAGAAACACACTGGGCTTTTGAGAAAAGAGCACTCTTCTCCTCTAGTGTGTTTCCTATAGGGCCAGAAGAGTGAGCTTGCTCTGAACAAAAGAACTGTGCTTCTTACACACACGGGCCATATCTAGTTCAACTCTGTTTAGGAAACTGACAAGAACAGTAGCTCCTATTCAGTTCAATACACTGTACTTGCTGGAAAGAGACGCGAGTGCTATTTGCACTGTGTATGGCAATGGGAGCGCAATAGTGACTCTTCTTAACAGAAAACAACTCTTGCTCGTAGGACCAGAAACTGCATGTGATTCTACTCCATTTAGGACTGGGAAACAAACGCTAGCTCGCCTTACAAGAAACACACTCTGTTTTTGAGAAAAGGTCACTCTTCTACTCTACTGTTTTTCCTATAGGGCCAGAACAGTGAGATTGTTCAGAACAAAAGAACTGTGCTTTCTACACACACGGCTATAACTAGTTCAATTCTGCTTAGGAAAGTGAGAAGAACAGTAGGTCCTCTTCAGTCCAATACACTGTACACTGGGAACAGACACCTGTGCTTTTTCCCTGTGTATGACAATGGGAGCGCAATAGTGACTCTTCTTACCAGAAAAAAACTCTTGCTCGTAGGACCAGAAACTGCATGTGAATCAACTCCATTTAGGACTGGGAAACAAATGCTAGCTCGCCTTATAAGAAACACACTCTGCTTTTGAGAAAAGAGCACTCTTCTACTCTGCTGTGTTTTCTAAGGTGTCAGAACAGTGAGCTTGCTCAGAACAAAAGAACTGTGCTTCCTACACGCACGGGCCATATCTAGTTCAATTCTGCTTAGGAAACTGACAAGAACATTAGATCCTCTTCAGTCCGATGCACTGTACATGCTGGGAACAGACGCCAGTACTATTTCCCTGTGTATGAGAATGGGAGCGCAATAGTGACTCTTCTTACCAGAAAACAACTCTTGCTCCTAGGAGCAGAAACTGCATGTGATTCAACTCCATTTAGGACTGGGAAACAAACGCTAGCTCACCTTACAAGAAACACACTCTGCTTTTGAGAAAAGAGCACTCTTCTACTCTACTGGGTTTCCTATGGTTTCCGAACAGTGAGCTTGCTCAGAACAAAAGAACTGTGCTTCCTACACACACGGGACATATCTAGTTCAACTCTGCTTAGGAAACTGACAAGAACAGTAGCTCCTAATCAGTCCAATACACTGTACTTGCTGGGAACAGACACGAGTGCTATTTGCACTGTGTATGGCAATGGGAGCACAATAGTGACTCTTCTTACCAGAAAAAAACTCTTGCTCCTAGGACCAGAAACTGCATGGGATTCAACTCCATTTCTGACTGGGAAACAAACGCTAGCTCGCCTTACAAGAAACACACTCTGCTTTTGAGAAAAGAGCACTCTTCTACTCTACTGTGTTTCCTATGGTGTCCGAACAGTGAGCTTGCTCAGAAGAAAGAACTGTGTTTCAAACTCACACTGGCCATATCTAGTTCAACTCTGCTTAAAAAACTGACAAGAACAGTAGCTCCTCTTCACTCCAATACACTGTACTTGCTGGGAAGAGACACGAGTGCTATTTGCACTGTGAATGGCAATGGAACACAATAGTGTCTTTCTTTACCAGAAAACAACTTTTGCTCCTAGGACCAGAAACTGCATGTGATTCAACTCCATTTAGGACTGGGAAACAAATGCTAGCTCGACTTACAAGAAACACAGTCTGCTTTTGAGAAAAGAGCAAACTTCTACTCTACTGTGTTTCCTATAGGGCCAGAACTGTGAGATTGCTCAGAACAAAAGAACTGTGCTTTCTACACACACGGCTATAACTAGTTCAATTCTGCTTAGGAAACTGACAAGAAGAGTAGCTCCTATCAGTCCAATACATTGTACTTGCTGGGAACAGACGCGAGTGCTTTTTGCACTGTGAATGGCAATGGGAGCACAATAGTGACTTTCCTTACCAGAAAACAACTTTTGCTCGTAGGACCAGAAACTGCATGTGATTCAACTCCATTTAGGACTGGGAAACAAATGCTAGCTCGCCTTATAAGAAAAACCTCTGCTTTTGAGAAAAGAGCACTCTTCTACTCTACTGTGTTTCCTATAGGGCCAGAACAGTGAGCTTGCTCAGAACAAAAGAACTGTGCTTCCTACACACACGGGCCATATCTAGTTCAACTCTGAATAGGAAACTGACAAGAACAATAGCTCCTATTCAGTCCAATACACTGTAATTGCTGGGAACAGACGCGAGTGCTTTTTGCACTGTGTATGGCAATGGGAGCTCAATAGTGACTCTTCTTACCCGAAAAAAACTCTTGGCCATAGGACCAGAAACTGCATAGGATTCAACTCCATTTCTGACTGGGAAACAAACACTAGCTTGCCTTTCAAGAAACACACTGGGCTTTTGAGAAAATAGCACTCTTCTTCTCTACTGTGTTTCCTATGGTGTCCGAAAATTGAGCTTCTCTGAACAAAAGAACTGTGCTTCCTACACACACGGGCCATATCTAGTTCAACTCTGCTTAGGAAACTGACAAGAACAATAGCTCCTCTACAGTTCAATACACTGTACTTTCTGGGAACAGACGCGAGTGCTACTTGCACTGTGTATGGCAATGGGAGCTCAATAGTGACTCTTCTTACCAGAAAACAACTCTTGCTCGTAGGAACAGAAACTGCATGTGATTCAACTCCATTTAGGACTGGGAAATAAACGCTAGCTCGCCTTAAAAGAAACACACTCTGCTTTTGAGAAAAGGTCACTCTTCTACTCTACTGTGTTTCCTATGCGGTCCGAACAGTGTGCTTGCTCAGAACAAAAGAACAGTGTTTCCTA
Source organism: Peromyscus eremicus (assembly GCF_949786415.1). Classification (NCBI taxonomy): domain Eukaryota; kingdom Metazoa; phylum Chordata; class Mammalia; order Rodentia; family Cricetidae; genus Peromyscus; species Peromyscus eremicus. The sequence goes on from NW_026736064.1 coordinate 82,117, forward strand.
CACACACGGTCCATATCTAGTTCAATTCTGCTTCGGAAACTGACAAGAACAGTAGATCCTCTTCAATCCAATACACTGTACATGCAGGGAACAGACGCCAGTACTATTTGCCCTGTGTATGACAACGGGAGCGCAATAGTGACTCTTCCTACCAGAAAACAACTCTTGCTCCTAGGAGCAGAAACTGCATGTGATTCAACTCCATTTAGGACTGGGAAACAACCACTAGCTCGCCTTACAAGAAGCAAACTCTTCTTTTGAGAAAAGAGCACTCTTCTACTCTACCGTGATTCCTATAGGGCCAGAACAGTGAGCTTGCTCAGAACAAAAGAACTATGCTTCCTACACACACGGGCCATATCTAGTTCAATTCTGCTTAGGAAACTGACAAGAACAGTAACTCCGATTCAGTCCAGTACACTGTCCTTGCTGGGAACAGACGCGAGAGCTATTTGTACTGGTTATGGCAATGGGAGCTCAATAGTGACTCTTCTTACCCGAAAAAAACTCTTGGTCATAGGACCAGAAACTGCATGGGATTCAACTCCATTTCTGACTGGGAAACAAACACTAGCTCGCCTTTCAAGAAACACACTGGGCTTTTGAGAAAAGAGCACTCTTCTTTTCTACTGGGTTTCCTATGGGGTCGGAAAAGTGAGCTTGCTCTGAACAAAAGAACTGTGCTTCCTACACACACGGCCATATCTAGTTCAACTCTGCTTAGGAAACTGACAAGAACAGTAGCTCCTATTCAGTTCAATACACTTTACTTGCTGGGAACAGACGCGAGTGCTATTTGCAGTGTGTATTGCAATGGGAGCACAATAGTGACTCTTATTACCAGAAAACAACTCTTGCTCGTAGGACCATTAACTGCATGTGATTCAACTCCATTTAGGACTGGGAAACAAACGCTAGGTCGCCTTACAAGAAAGACACTCTGCTTTTGAGAAAAGGTCACTCTTCTAATCTACAGTGTTTCCTATGGGGTCCGAACAGTGAGCTTGCTCAGAACAAAAGAACTGTGTTTCCTACACACACGGGCCATATCTAGTTCAACTCTGTTTAGGAAACTGACAAGAACAGTAGCTCCTCTTCAGTCCAATACACTGTAATTGCTAGGAACAGACGTGAGGGCTATTTGCACTGTGTATGGCAATGGGAGCGCAATAGTGACTTTCCTTACCAGAAAACAACTCTTGCTCGTAGGAATAGAAACTGCATGTGATTCAATTCCAATTAGGACTGGGAAAGAAATGCTAGCTCGCCTTCCAAGAAACATACTCTGCTTTTGAGAAAAGAGCACTCTTCTACTCTACTGTGTTTTCTATAGGGTAGAACAGTGAGCTTGCTCAGAACAAAAGAACTGTGCTTCCTACACACACTGGCCATATCTAGTTCAATTCTGCTTAGGTATCTGACAAGAACTGTAGCTCCTCTTCAGTCCAATACACTGTACTTGCTGGGAACAGACGCGAGTGCTATTTGCACTGTGAAAGGCAATGGGAGCACAATAGTGACTTTCCTTACCAGAAAACAACTTTTGCTCGTAGGACCAGAAACTGCATGTGATTCTACTCCATTTAGGACTGGGAAACAAACGCTACCTCGCCTTACAAGAAACACACTCTGTTTTTGAGAAAAGGTCACTCTTCTACTCTACTGTTTTTCCTATAGGGCCAGAACAGTGAGATTGTTCAGAACAAAAGAACTGTGCTTTCTACACACACGGCTATAACTAGTTCAATTCTGCTTAGGAAAGTGAGAAGAACAGTAGATCCTCTTCAGTCCAATACACTGTACACTGGGAACAGACACCAGTGCTTTTTGCCCTGTGTATGACAATGGGAGCGCAATAGTGACTCTTCTTACCAGAAAACAACTCTTGCTCGTAGGACCAGAAACTGCATGTGAATCAACTCCATTTAGGACTGGGAAACAAATGCTAGCTCGCCTTATAAGAAACACACTCTGTTTTTGAGAAAAGAGCACTCTTCTACTCTGCTGTGTTTTCTAAGGTGTCAGAACAGTGAGCTTGCTCAGAACAAAAGAACTGTGCTTCCTACACACACGGGCCATATCTAGTTCAATTCTGCTTAGGAAACTGACAAGAACAGTAGATCCTCTTCAGTCCGATGCACTGTACATGCTGGGAACAGACGCCAGTACTATTTCCCTGTGTATGACAATGGGAGCGCAATAGTGACTCTTCTTACCAGAAAACAACTCTTGCTCCTAGGAGCAGAAACTGCATGTGATTCAACTCCATTTAGGACTGGGAAACAAACGCTAGCTCACCTTACAAGAAACACACTCTGCTATTGAGAAAAGAGCACTCTTCGACTCTACCGTGATTCCTATAGGGCCAGAACAGTGAGCTTGCTCAGAACAAAAGAACTGTGCTTCCTACACACACGGGCCATATCTAGTTCAATTCTGCTTAGGAAACTGACAAGAACAATAACTCCGATTCCGTACAATACACTGTCCTTGCTGGGAACAGACGCGAGAGCTATTTGCACTGTGTATGGCAATGGGAGCTCAATAGTGACTCTTCTTACCCGAAAAAAACTCTTGGTCATAGGACCAGAAACTGCATGGGATTCAACTCCATTTCTGACTGGGAAACAAACACTAGCTCGCCTTTCAAGAAACACACTGTGCTTTTGAGAAAAGAGTACTCTTCTTCTGTACTGTGTTTCCTATGGTGTCCGAAAATTGAGCTTGCTCTGAACAAAAGAACTGTGCTTCCTACACACATGGGCCATATCTAGTTCAACTCTGCTTAGGAAACTGACAAGAACAGTGGCTCCTCTTCAGTTCAATACACTGTATTTGCTGGGAACAGACGCAAGGGCTATTTGCACTGTGTATGGCAATGGGAGCTCAATAGTGACTTTTCTTACCAGAAAACAACTCTTGCTCGTAGGACCATTAACTGCATGTGATTCAACTCCATTTAGGACTGGGAAACAAACGCTAGGTCGCCTTACAAGAAATACACTCTGCTTTTGAGAAAAGGTCACTCTTCTACACTACTGTGTTTCCTATGGGGTCCGAACAGTGAGCTTGCTCAGAACAAAAGAACTGTGTTTCCTACACACGGGCCATATCTAGTTCAACTCTGTTTAGGAAACTGACAAGAACAGTAGCTCCTCTTCAGTCCAATACACTGTAATTGCTAGGAACAGACGCGAGAGCTATTTGCACTGTGTATGGCAATGGGAGCGCAATAGTGACTTTCCTTACCAGAAAACAACTCTTTCTCGTAGGAATAGAAACTGCATGTGATTCAGTTCCATTTAGGACTAGGAAAGAAACGCTAGCTTGCCTTCCAAGAAACATACTCTGCTTTTGAGAAAAGAGCACTCTTCTACTCTACTGTGTTTTCTATAGGGTAGAACAGTCAGCTGCCCAGAACAAAATAACTGTGCTTCCTACACACACTGGCCATATCTAGTTCAACTCTGCTTAGGAAACTGACAAGAACAGTAGCTCCTCTTCAGTCCAATACA